>NC_088201.1:70228605-70528605 GCF_037126465.1 Ornithodoros turicata | reverse complement strand
GGCGACGCCCCCTCCACGAGTAGATCTATCTTTCCTAAATGCAAGGAAGTTGTTGGGAACAAACTCGGCATCCAAAACTGATTCCGATAGCCACGTTTCGGAAATAGCGATAATGTCAGGCGCATAAGTGTAGATAACATGCTGTAACTCCAGACTTTTATTGACGATGCTTCTGGCACTTACCATTTACCAAAACAAAGAATCATCTCTGATATGTCAATCCTTCGTCGGACGTACATACAGACTTGAACGCAACAGCACACGTTCATTCGACATATCATCCCACTTGTAACATTCACCGTTAATATAAAGTCGGTCAAACCTCAGTTTCACATTCTCCCCCCTTTGCCTGTTTACATGAGCACTAAGCCACAGCTTTTTTCGGATGTCGCGGAGCCGCCGTGAGAAGTCTTCTTTCAACTGAAAGGCGCTCCCCTTTAACTTGTGGGAGTTACGGAGAATCTGTACCTTCTCATGATAATCCCCTAGCTTGAGAATGACAGGTCGTGTGTTACCAGGTCTTCTAGCGCCTAGTCTATGGCACCGCTCAACCGTGCTTACAGTTAGACCAAGTTTATCTTTAAACAACTCATCAACAGCAGAAGAAAGTATGGGTAAAGACTCATCCTGAGTCTCAGGTAAGCCGAAAATTAGCAAGTTATTCCTTCTTTGTCTGTTTTCTAAATCGTCGACTGTGAATTCCAGGGCTGTAATTTTTGAACGAATATCACTGACATTATCGCTGCATTTTTTTTACTTCATCAACAAGATTGCTCGAACTAGCAGCCATATTTTCTAATTCCTTCAGTCTGTCATCGAAACTGTCCAACTTCGTATGGATGGAGGCCTGATTCATCTTAAGATCATTAATGGAAGAAGACAGCTTCTTCTGACCATCCAATAACTTACGAAGTATATCATGAACACTGTCATCTAGGACAACGTCGTCACCTCGCGAATCTCCTTTAGCGCCCCCTTTAGGCCCAGGGTTTTCTTCAATATCTCCGGCAAGCAAAAGTATATTGGCAATGTCAAAGCAACAATCCATGAAACAAGATACAATTGCAAGTGGGCCAGGCAGCAGTAACAAAAAGCGATCGTCTGATCTAAAGCATTTATAACGAGATTGATTGTTTACCTGCAAGATAAAATAGAAGTTCGTGAACGGCATGTTCACACTGCTGCCGCAAGGCCCACTGAAGCCGTAACGCTGCTGATGCCCTTTTAAAGCGTCGTAGATGTCGCTGGTGCACGAAGGTCGAGGACGACGGTGACAAATGATAACGTGGAGCTCGGAAGGTTGGTAAACAGCTCCGCATGTTTCATGCGAGAAATCATCAGCGGAGCAAACAAGTGCTTGCTCCAGAAGCTTGACTTGAGATGAAAAAGGGCCAGGGTACAACGTGCCTGTAGATAACAGCAGCTGCAAGATAAAATAGAAGTTCGTGAACGGCATGTTCACACTGCTGCCGCAAGGCCCACTGAAGCCGTAACGCTGCTGATGCCCTTTTAAAGCGTCGTAGATGTCGCTGGTGCACGAAGGTCGAGGAGTGGGGTGACGCAGAAAGATGAGGCATACACACTCGCGCACACACATGACACACGCAAATGAGATCACACACGCGGGTGCGTCTAACTAATGGGGATAGTAGTCAAGAGCACAATGTAGCAATGAGAAATCAGTGAACGAAACTTGAACGCCTCTAGGCAGGCAGATCGCTAGACTACCCAATGTTATCCCTCCACGACCTCATCTAGTATTCTTGTGACCATCCCGCAGACTAATGCTATAACATTGCAGACCACGCAAATCGGATCTACAACATGTTGGTCGTAGTTTTTGAAGGATTCAAAGCTTTACTAGGCAGTCGCTACAACGTTAAAGTGAGACTTCCCCACAAAATCACCACAAAAGCTGGCTTATATCGGTATCTTTTCAGCTGTTAGGAACATGTGCACGAAATATATCCCTCCAAAACTTCGCAGATTTTATTCAAATGTATTTATTATGAAGCGGGCGCGACGCCTCTGTGAAGCGCTAGAGGTCACAACACTGTTCTAATATCATTCGGCGCCTTTTCCCGGCACTGCTTCTTTTGTCCTGCTCCTGTTTTGGAAGAAAACAACATTTTTTTTAAAGCGTATTGGTTTCTGCCCCGGATCAATATGTGGCATGAGTGGTTGCGGCAAGAGATCTCGCTACACTGCGTGGTGTGTCCTTTATGTTTTGTTCAAAACGCAGGGGAGAATGTAGGTTTCGAAGCAGATGTCGCCACAGTCATGACGCGGGTGACGTCCCGGTAACCTCCTTCGGACGAACCGCCGCAGTAATGAGCTCTGGTTTCTGTCCTCTTCAATTCGGTTTCGGTTTGCTACTGTCACCGTCCACGAACTAATTACTCGCGCAAAATGAACGCGAAGGCTGTATTCGGTATCGAATCGACGGGGTGGTTCGTGCCCGGAATGAGGTTTACCAAATTTTTTTTTTTCGAATCCTCGCGAAGTCGTCCTTTAAAGTGCCGCTAAGGACTTGAAAAATTATATTTCTTTTCTTTCGTGTTACAAATCAACCTCGGTCGAAGACTCAGCATGCAAAAGATAGAATGCTGTCAGCGAGAGAGAGAGATACATGATGACGATGATATGGGGATGACTTCCGCTCACTGAGCAGAATGCTACCCCATTGCTATTGGGGAGAAATGAGAGGATGGTGATGATGATGATGCGGACGACGCTGACGGGGTCTTAGAGGGAGTCGATCAGGCCGGTAGCTTCCAGGAATTGATGAATGGTCGCAAGACGGACATCTGTTTTCGTGTGTCCCATGGTCCCAAAATGAGTCTGAGGTCAAGGGGTCGGCTGTCAATCCGCGCAAAGTCGTTTGCCAACAAGTGACGCTCCCTCCTATAAGTGGCACATGCGATGATCACATGGTCCGCGGTCGCTGGCACACCACACTCCGGACACAAGGGGCTACTGGCACACCCTATCTGCGAACAGCGAACATTACGCGCTTCTTCGAATTTTCGAAAGAACATGAAAAACTACATAGTTTCCCCTGCTTGGTCCCTGGCCGAATCCAGCACCCCAACGCTCTGCGCTCAATGCTCTTTTCACCTTTCTGAACCAAATCTGACTTCGATCCTTTTTGTTGCATAGTTTCTGATTCTCCAAGAGTAACCGGCGCCTCCGGGACCTCTGGTGTCTATCTCTTGGCAACAGCACGCATCAACGTTGCCCACCCCACAATGGAGGACTCTCAGCAGCTGTCGTGAGGAGACGAAAATCTACCTTCAAGAAGCAATGTTGCCAGACGTGTTGGTAGATTGCGTAACCCATGACGTCGTACTTATAAAAAACTCACTGAAGCAGCTACTTAAACCCTCAGCATAGCTGCGCCTGACCTGAAATATTTCAAACTAGCTCGGTCCTGCGCAATGTGCCAGACAGAGTACGATGACAAATTCCGTGTCGTGCGCAACCTAGCGACACATCACATGCTGACGGAGTGCAATCGTTTTCCCATGAAGTAGACAGCCGCTGCGAGGAGTCTTGAGTTCGATTTGCAAGGAAAAATAAGAACATGAAGATGTTAGTCCCAATGGGGTCGGGTCGATTCCATTTACATTTCTTTGTGCTTAGTCTCTTCACAGAACTTGGTCTGTTCTGTAGGACGGAGTGGACGAAACACTGTTTGACGTAATGAAAGTTTGAACTATGGCAGTCGTCGAAGAAGACGGGCAGCGGCTGGATTTGCACCCCGCACCACCCACTAGGGTTCGGAGCCCGGGATCCCGGGATTTCAGCATAATTTCATATCCCGATATCCCGGGATTTCGATATCGATTCGATTTCGGATATATATATATATATATATATATATAAAGAGGGGGGAAAAGCCATTAAAAATAGGTAAATGATGCTAGGCGTGTTTGAAATTCAAACTTACAGTTAAGATGGCTTCTATGGCTGCACGTAGAGAAACAGATACTCATTGAACGATGCGACAGCACCAGAGGACACGTGTTTCGCCGTGTTTGCGGCTCGTCGGCCCTGGGTAGCTGCGCATCGTTCGGGATTGGCAAACCAGGGGTCACTCAGCGAGCGATATACACCTGGGAGGGTGACCGAGCACTCCTCAATGCCACAGTGCAAGCCAGTGAATTATAAAGAGGGGGGAAAAGCCATTAAAAATAGGTAAATGATGCTAGGCGTGTTTGAAATTCAAACTTACAGTTAAGATGGCTTCTATGGCTGCACGTAGAGAAACAGATACTCATTGAACGATGCGACAGCACCAGAGGACACGTGTTTCGCCGTGTTTGCGGCTCGTCGGCCCTGGGTAGCTGCGCATCGTTCGGGATTGGCAAACCAGGGGTCACTCAGCGAGCGATATACACCTGGGAGGGTGACCGAGCACTCCTCAATGCCACAGTGCAAGCCAGTGAATTATAAAGAGGGGGGAAAAGCCATTAAAAATAGGTAAATGATGCTAGGCGTGTTTGAAATTCAAACTTACAGTTAAGATGGCTTCTATGGCTGCACGTAGAGAAACAGATACTCATTGAACGATGCGACAGCACCAGAGGACACGTGTTTCGCCGTGTTTGCGGCTCGTCGGCCCTGGGTAGCTGCGCATCGTTCGGGATTGGCAAACCAGGGGTCACTCAGCGAGCGATATACACCTGGGAGGGTGACCGAGCACTCCTCAATGCCACAGTGCAAGCCAGTGAATTATAAAGAGGGGAGAAAAGCCATTAAAAATAGGTAAATGATGCTAGGCGTGTTTGAAATTCAAACTTACAGTTAAGATGGCTTCTATGGCTGCACGTAGAGAAACAGATACTCATTGAACGATGCGACAGCACCAGAGGACACGTGTTTCGCCGTGTTTGCGGCTCGTCGGCCCTGGGTAGCTGCGCATCGTTCGGGATTGGCAAACCAGGGGTCACTCAGCGAGCGATATACACCTGGGAGGGTGACCGAGCACTCCTCAATGCCACAGTGCAAGCCAGTGAATTATAAAGAGGGGGGAAAAGCCATTACTAATAGGTAAATGATGCTAGGCGTGTTTGAAATTCAAACTTACAGTTAAGATGGCTTCTATGGCTGCACGTAGAGAAACAGATACTCATTGAACGATGCGACAGCACCAGAGGACACGTGTTTCGCCGTGTTTGCGGCTCGTCGGCCCTGGGTAGCTGCGCATCGTTCGGGATTGGCAAACTAGGGGTCACTCAGCGAGCGATATACACCTGGGAGGGTGACCGAGCACTCCTCAATGCCACAGTGCAAGCCAGTGAATTATATAGAGGGGGCAAAAGCCATTAAAAATAGGTAAATGATGCTAGGCGTGTTTGAAATTCAAACTTACAGTTAAGATGGCTTCTATGGCTGCACGTAGAGAAACAGATACTCATTGAACGATGCGACAGCACCAGAGGACACGTGTTTCGCCGTGTTTGCGGCTCGTCGGCCCTGGGTAGCTGCGCATCGTTCGGGATTGGCAAACCAGGGGTCACTCAGCGAGCGATATACACCTGGGAGGGTGACCGAGCACTCCTCAATGCCACAGTGCAAGCCAGTGAATTATATAGAGGGGGCAAAAGCCATTAAAAATAGGTAAATGATGCTAGGCGTGTTTGAAATTCAAACTTACAGTTAAGATGGCTTCTATGGCTGCACGTAGAGAAACAGATACTCATTGAACGATGCGACAGCACCAGAGGACACGTGTTTCGCCGTGTTTGCGGCTCGTCGGCCCTGGGTAGCTGCGCATCGTTCGGGATTGGCAAACCAGGGGTCACTCAGCGAGCGATATACACCTGGGAGGGTGACCGAGCACTCCTCAATGCCACAGTGCAAGCCAGTGAATTATAAAGAGGGGGGAAAAGCCATTAAAAATAGGTAAATGATGCTAGGCGTGTTTGAAATTCAAACTTACAGTTAAGATGGCTTCTATGGCTGCACGTAGAGAAACAGATACTCATTGAACGATGCGACAGCACCAGAGGACACGTGTTTCGCCGTGTTTGCGGCTCGTCGGCCCTGGGTAGCTGCGCATCGTTCGGGATTGGCAAACCAGGGGTCACTCAGCGAGCGATATACACCTGGGAGGGTGACCGAGCACTCCTCAATGCCACAGTGCAAGCCAGTGAATTATAAAGAGGGGGGAAAAGCCATTAAAAATAGGTAAATGATGCTAGGCGTGTTTGAAATTCAAACTTACAGTTAAGATGGCTTCTATGGCTGCACGTAGAGAAACAGATACTCATTGAACGATGCGACAGCACCAGAGGACACGTGTTTCGCCGTGTTTGCGGCTCGTCGGCCCTGGGTAGCTGCGCATCGTTCGGGATTGGCAAACCAGGGGTCACTCAGCGAGCGATATACACCTGGGAGGGTGACCGAGCACTCCTCAATGCCACAGTGCAAGCCAGTGAATTATAAAGAGGGGGGAAAAGCCATTAAAAATAGGTAAATGATGCTAGGCGTGTTTGAAATTCAAACTTACAGTTAAGATGGCTTCTATGGCTGCACGTAGAGAAACAGATACTCATTGAACGATGCGACAGCACCAGAGGACACGTGTTTCGCCGTGTTTGCGGCTCGTCGGCCCTGGGTAGCTGCGCATCGTTCGGGATTGGCAAACCAGGGGTCACTCAGCGAGCGATATACACCTGGGAGGGTGACCGAGCACTCCTCAATGCCACAGTGCAAGCCAGTGAATTATAAAGAGGGGGGAAAAGCCATTAAAAATAGGTAAATGATGCTAGGCGTGTTTGAAATTCAAACTTACAGTTAAGATGGCTTCTATGGCTGCACGTAGAGAAACAGATACTCATTGAACGATGCGACAGCACCAGAGGACACGTGTTTCGCCGTGTTTGCGGCTCGTCGGCCCTGGGTAGCTGCGCATCGTTCGGGATTGGCAAACCAGGGGTCACTCAGCGAGCGATATACACCTGGGAGGGTGACCGAGCACTCCTCAATGCCACAGTGCAAGCCAGTGAATTATAAAGAGGGGGGAAAAGCCATTAAAAATAGGTAAATGATGCTACACTCTAAATTTTTTCACACCTTTAAAGGTGTAACAACGTGCATGGCGCACGCCTTTTTAGGTGTAATTTTGGTAACATCATAATGGAGCACGGTTTCGCACAAATTTTCTTTACTCGAGTGTTGTCTGTCCTCCAAGAATTCAGTCTTGCAACATCTCAACATTGTTCAATAGTATTGTAGACACTTGCGCGTGCTCGATTATCGATAGCGATGCATATATGCTTTAGCTCGTACCTACGTTATCCAAGACATAATGAAAGCAAGATTTGCACTGACACTTGATCTTTAGTAATGCTTTCCAAATTTTGTAAAATATCATCCTGGAGATGCAATGTTACGCATACAGGTTGAATGTTCATAGCGCACACCTTTAAAGGTGTGAAAAAGTTTACAGTGTAGGCGTGTTTGAAATTCAAACTTACAGTTAAGATGGCTTCTATGGCTGCACGTAGAGAAACAGATACTCATTGAACGATGCGACAGCACCAGAGGACACGTGATTCGCCGTGTTTGCGGCTCGTCGGCCCTGGGTAGCTGCGCATCGTTCGGGATTGGCAAACCAGGGGTCACTCAGCGAGCGATATACACCTGGGAGGGTGACCGAGCACTCCTCAATGCCACAGTGCAAGCCAGTGAATTATAAAGAGGGGTGAAAAGCCATTAAAAATAGGTAAATGATGCTAGGCGTGTTTGAAATTCAAACTTACAGTTAAGATGGCTTCTATGGCTGCACGTAGAGAAACAGATACTCATTGAACGATGCGACAGCACCAGAGGACACGTGTTTCGCCGTGTTTGCGGCTCGTCGGCCCTGGGTAGCTGCGCATCGTTCGGGATTGGCAAACCAGGGGTCACTCAGCGAGCGATATACACCTGGGAGGGTGACCGAGCACTCCTCAATGCCACAGTGCAAGCCAGTGAATTATATAGAGGGGGCAAAAGCCATTAAAAATAGGTAAATGATGCTAGGCGTGTTTGAAATTCAAACTTACAGTTAAGATGGCTTCTATGGCTGCACGTAGAGAAACAGATACTCATTGAACGATGCGACAGCACCAGAGGACACGTGTTTCGCCGTGTTTGCGGCTCGTCGGCCCTGGGTAGCTGCGCATCGTTCGGGATTGGCAAACCAGGGGTCACTCAGCGAGCGATATACACCTGGGAGGGTGACCGAGCACTCCTCAATGCCACAGTGCAAGCCAGTGAATTATAAAGAGGGGGAAAAGCCATTAAAAATAGGTAAATGATGCTAGGCGTGTTTGAAATTCAAACTTACAGTTAAGATGGCTTCTATGGCTGCACGTAGAGAAACAGATACTCATTGAACGATGCGACAGCACCAGAGGACACGTGTTTCGCCGTGTTTGCGGCTCGTCGGCCCTGGGTAGCTGCGCATCGTTCGGGATTGGCAAACCAGGGGTCACTCAGCGAGCGATATACACCTGGGAGGGTGACCGAGCACTCCTCAATGCCACAGTGCAAGCCAGTGAATTATAAAGAGGGGGGAAAAGCCATTAAAAATAGGTAAATGATGCTAGGCGTGTTTGAAATTCAAACTTACAGTTAAGATGGCTTCTATGGCTGCACGTAGAGAAACAGATACTCATTGAACGATGCGACAGCACCAGAGGACACGTGTTTCGCCGTGTTTGCGGCTCGTCGGCCCTGGGTAGCTGCGCATCGTTCGGGATTGGCAAACCTGTAAGTTTGAATTTCAAACACGCCTAGCATCATTTACCTATTTTTAATGGCTTTTCCCCCCTCTTTATAATTCACTGGCTTGCACTGTGGCATTGAGGAGTGCTCGGTCACCCTCCCAGGTGTATATCGCTCGCTGAGTGACCCCTGGTTTGCCAATCCCGAACGATGCGCAGCTACCCAGGGCCGACGAGCCGCAAACACGGCGAAACACGTGTCCTCTGGTGCTGTCGCATCGTTCAATGAGTATCTGTTTCTCTACGTGCAGCCATAGAAGCCATCTTAACTGTAAGTTTGAATTTCAAACACGCCTAGCATCATTTACCTATTTTTAATGGCTTTTCCCCCCTCTTTATAATTCACTGGCTTGCACTGTGGCATTGAGGAGTGCTCGGTCACCCTCCCAGGTGTATATCGCTCGCTGAGTGACCCCTGGTTTGCCAATCCCGAACGATGCGCAGCTACCCAGGGCCGACGAGCCGCAAACACGGCGAAACACATGTCCTCTGGTGCTGTCGCATCGTTCAATGAGTATCTGTTTCTCTACGTGCAGCCATAGAAGCCATCTTAACTGTAAGTTTGAATTTCAAACACGCCTAGCATCATTTATGTATTTTTAATGGCTTTTCCCCCCTCTTTATAATTCACTGGCTTGCACTGTGGCATTGAGGAGTGCTCGGTCACCCTCCCAGGTGTATATCGCTCGCTGAGTGACCCCTGGTTTGCCAATCCCGAACGATGCGCAGCTACCCAGGGCCGACGAGCCGCAAACACGGCGAAACACGTGTCGTCTGGTGCTGTCGCATCGTTCAATGAGTATCTGTTTCTCTACGTGCAGCCATAGAAGCCATCTTAACTGTAAGTTTGAATTTCAAACACGCCTAGCATCATTTACCTATTTTTAATGGCTTTTCCCCCCTCTTTATAATTCACTGGCTTGCACTGTGGCATTGAGGAGTGCTCGGTCACCCTCCCAGGTGTATATCGCTCGCTGAGTGACCCCTGGTTTGCCAATCCCGAACGATGCGCAGCTACCCAGGGCCGACGAGCCGCAAACACGGCGAAACACGTGTCCTCTGGTGCTGTCGCATCGTTCAATGAGTATCTGTTTCTCTACGTGCAGCCATAGAAGCCATCTTAACTGTAAGTTTGAATTTCAAACACGCCTAGCATCATTTACCTATTTTTAATGGCTTTTCCCCCCTCTTTATAATTCACTGGCTTGCACTGTGGCATTGAGGAGTGCTCGGTCACCCTCCCAGGTGTATATCGCTCGCTGAGTGACCCCTGGTTTGCCAATCCCGAACGATGCACAGCTACCCAGGGCCGACGAGCCGCAAACACGGCGAAACACGTGTCCTCTGGTGCTGTCGCATCGTTCAATGAGTATCTGTTTCTCTACGTGCAGCCATAGAAGCCATCTTAACTGTAAGTTTGAATTTCAAACACGCCTAGCATCATTTACCTATTTTTAATGGCTTTTCCCCCCTCTTTATAATTCACTGGCTTGCACTGTGGCATTGAGGAGTGCTCGGTCACCCTCCCAGGTGTATATCGCTCGCTGAGTGACCCCTGGTTTGCCAATCCCGAACGATGCGCAGCTACCCAGGGCCGACGAGCCGCAAACACGGCGAAACACGTGTCCTCTGGTGCTGTCGCATCGTTCAATGAGTATCTGTTTCTCTACGTGCAGCCATAGAAGCCATCTTAACTGTAAGTTTGAATTTCAAACACGCCTAGCATCATTTACCTATTTTTAATGGCTTTTCCCCCCTCTTTATAATTCACTGGCTTGCACTGTGGCATTGAGGAGTGCTCGGTCACCCTCCCAGGTGTATATCGCTCGCTGAGTGACCCCTGGTTTGCCAATCCCGAACGATGCGCAGCTACCCAGGGCCGACGAGCCGCAAACACGGCGAAACACGTGTCCTCTGGTGCTGTCGCATCGTTCAATGAGTATCTGTTTCTCTACGTGCAGCCATAGAAGCCATCTTAACTGTAAGTTTGAATTTCAAACACGCCTAGCATCATTTACCTATTTTTAATGGCTTTTCCCCCCTCTTTATAATTCACTGGCTTGCACTGTGGCATTGAGGAGTGCTCGGTCACCCTCCCAGGTGTATATCGCTCGCTGAGTGACCCCTGGTTTGCCAATCCCGAACGATGCGCAGCTACCCAGGGCCGACGAGCCGCAAACACGGCGAAACACGTGTCCTCTGGTGCTGTCGCATCGTTCAATGAGTATCTGTTTCTCTACGTGCAGCCGTAGAAGCCATCTTAACTGTAAGTTTGAATTTCAAACACGCCTAGCATCATTTACCTATTTTTAATGGCTTTTCCCCCCTCTTTATAATTCACTGGCTTGCACTGTGGCATTGAGGAGTGCTCGGTCACCCTCCCAGGTGTATATCGCTCGCTGAGTGACCCCTGGTTTGCCAATCCCGAACGATGCGCAGCTACCCAGGGCCGACGAGCCGCAAACACGGCGAAACACGTGTCCTCTGGTGCTGTCGCATCGTTCAATGAGTATCTATATATATATATATATATATATATATATATATATATATATATATATATATATATATATAAATGAAGAAAAATAGCACACGCTCTTTGGCTGCACGTTGAACATATGTTTATAAGTCCCAAACGTCGCCACACCAGCATTGGACAGCTGTTTCGGCCTTATTGGGCCTTCATCAGCAATGCGTAGGTGGGCGACGTTTGAGCGAGTGGCGTCGGAAGGTCACGTGGAACGTGATCTCCTCCCGTCAGGGTGAGTGACTCACCTCTGAAAGCCCAGTGCGAAGCCAGTAAAGTATTAAATGAAGAAAAATAGCACACGCTCTTTGGCTGCACGTTGAACATATGTTTATAAGTCCCAAACGTCGCCACACCAGCATTGGACAGCTGTTTCGGCCTTATTGGGCCTTATAAACATATGTTCATGTTGGGACTTATAAACATATGTTCAACGTGCAGCCAAAGAGCGTGTGCTATTTTTCTTCATTTAATACTTTACTGGCTTCGCACTGGGCTTTCAGAGGTGAGTCACTCACCCTGACGGGAGGACATCACGTTCCACGTGACCTTCCGACGCCACTCGCTCAAACGTCGCCCACCTACGCATTGCTGATGAAGGCCCAATAAGGCCGAAACAGCTGTCCAATGCTGGTGTGGCGACGTTTGGGACTTATAAACATATGTTCAACGTGCAGCCAAAGAGCGTGTGCTATTTTTCTTCATTTAATACTTTACTGGCTTCGCACTGGGCTTTCAGAGGTGAGTCACTCACCCTGACGGGAGGACATCACGTTCCACGTGACCTTCCGACGCCACTCGCTCAAACGTCGCCCACCTACGCATTGCTGATGAAGGCCCAATAAGGCCGAAACAGCTGTCCAATGCTGGTGTGGCGACGTTTGGGACTTATAAACATATGTTCAACGTGCAGCCAAAGAGCGTGTGCTCTTTTTCTTCATTTAATACTTTACTGGCTTCGCACTGGGCTTTCAGAGGTGAGTCACTCACCCTGACGGGAGGACATCACGTTCCACGTGACCTTCCGACGCCACTCGCTCAAACGTCGCCCACCTACGCATTGCTGATGAAGGCCCAATAAGGCCGAAACAGCTGTCCAATGCTGGTGTGGCGACGTTTGGGACTTATAAATATATATATATATATATATATATATATATATATATATAAGCAGGAAAAATCAGAAGACGACAAAGAGCTTACAGGAAAACACAAAGGGGAGTTTATTAACACAAATAGGGATAGGGGTCGACGTTTCGGCAGTCAGCGCTGCCTTCGACGGGACTGGGGTTTGGTGACACGAACAAGCTTTATATATGGGAGAGGGTTATGTACAAGGGAAAGAGCAGCGCATGCGCTTTTGTCATGACTAACACAGGTTTGTGACTAAGTGAAAGGGGAATGACCGGGTCTGTGCAGCAGGACCTTGAGGAAATACCCGTGAGCCTGAAAAAGAGACAAAAGAGCGTATGAATTGTGCTGGATTAGGAATGCAGGTTGCGAATAGTAGAAAGGATTCCTGGATCTTCGTTTATCTGACACTGGAATTTATGAATGAGATAAGGTTCGCGTTGTTCCCTGAGCCGCTGGGAAGGAAAGCCTGACTGCAGGATGAAAATAGATATATTGGTGATTGAGTGTCCTGGTTTACTGAAATGGCGCGACACTGGCAGATTAGGTTTATTCGCGACTTCAGAGTTGTGGTTATTGAATCGCGTTCTAAATGACGTAGCTGTCTGTCCGATATATTGGGCGTTGCATTCATTGCATTGAAGAAGATAGACAACATTGGAAGAATTACAGTTAAAGTCGCCATTAATGTTGACCCGATAATTAGAATTGGTGCTTTCTGCAGAGTTAGCGGCTTCCATTGATTTACAAATTTGGCATCTACTTGCATTACAAGGGTGGCAACCAATGTTATTTTCTGGAAGTTTGTTAATTTTGGCATTTACTAGGCTGTCTTGGATGTTCCGCGCTCGGCGATAACTTACGCGCGGTGGCTGTGAGAATATTTCCTTCATCCGATCAGATTGTGAAAGAATTGTGTAGTGGCGGTTGAGTATGCGGCTAATGTTAGGAACGCTGCCATTGAATGTGACAGTGAGATTTACTGCAGAATTTCCATTGGCAGTAAATCTCACTGTCACATTCAATGGCAGCGTTCCTAACATTAGCCGCATGCAACAGCGCGAATCTTATCTCATTCATAAATTCCAGTGTCAGATAAACGAAGATCCAGGAATCCTTTCTACTATTCGCAACCTGCATTCCTAATCCAGCACAATACATACGCTCTTTTGTCTCTTTTTCAGGCTCACGGGTATTTCCTCAAGGTCCTGCTGCACAGACCCGGTCATTCCCCATTCACTTAGTCACAAACCTGTGTTAGTCATGACAAAAGCGCATGCGCTGCTCTTTCCCTTGTACATAACCCTCTCCCATATATAAAGCTTGTTCGTGTCACCAAACCCCAGTCCCGTCGAAGGCAGCGCTGACTGCCGAAACGTCGACCCCTATCCCTATATGTGTTAATAAACTCCCCTTTGTGTTTTCCTGTAAGCTCTTTGTCGTCTTCTGATTTTTCCTGCTTATTTCATTCTCGTGGTCAACCGCCCTCCTAAGCTTCTAAACTATATATATATATATATATATATAGATACTTAAGGAACGATGCGACAGCACCAGAGGACACGTGTTTCGCCGTGTTTGCGGCTCGTCGGCCCTGGGTAGCTGCCATAGAAGCCATCTTAATCTGTAAGTTTGAATTTCAAACACATCTAGCGTCATTTTTCTTATTTTTTAATGGCTTTTTTCCTCTCTTTATATAAATATATATATATATATATATATATATATATCGGGGACTGGGCCTCGTCCAGCGCACTCTGCTGCTTTTTGCCCAGTCTCCTGGCATCATGTAAAATATGGTGCCAAATAAAAGATTCTGATTCTGGTAAGTTATGGCTTTTTTGACAACAAACATTCGGTGGTACGAGTGAAACGGAAAGAACGTTGTCCAATCGACTTTTTCTTTCAAGCGTCCCTTCCCCGAAAAATATCGTTTGCAATCCGCAACCGAACCAACCTTGTCGTCCACGACACATTACAACGACGTTAGCTGCTGACTCATGTGAACTACGCAAGCCATGCCCATAGCGGAGAACAGCCCTCAAGTAGCATAAAACTCCCATGAAATCAGAAAGACTTTTCCAATCCTATGCAACAAAAAATATTGCAGAATCTCTGTGTGAATGTGGAAGTCACTGTGGATGAATAAAAGACAAGACGAGCAAACCGCATTATTTCATGTATTCACACAAGTGGCATTCCCCAGAATACTCCAGGGGATGATGCGAAATACGTCATTGATCTTAGCGGCTGCGTAAGTAGAATTGCTGTACGTCATAAGTATGTATCTGCAGACGACAAGAAGAGACGCATTTCATTGCAAAGTTGACATTCCGGCACGGTGCGAATGCTCAATGTATACACAGGTTTTGCTCCGTGAGCAGATTTTCTTTTTCTTTTTTTTCGCTAGAATGTCAGTGGGGATGACAGAAGACGCGACCTATATCGCAATTTGTGCTACAGTCCTATACGACATCCTGGGTATAGTTGCGAAAAACTCCCGATCCTGTCCCGGGATCCACATTTCGAAATCCCGAAATCTCGGGATTGTAAAAACGGCTCGGGATTCCGAACCCTACCACCCACCTGTTCTGGCTTTTTCAGAATCCTGCGATATTTCAATTGTTCATGTTCTTAGGCACCTTCTGTTGTGTTCGTCTGTTGTGTTTTTCAGCCTCAGAACCGTTACTTTCCATCCGTATAGTGAAAGTGTTGGAGGACTGGCCTGCCGTCCATCGAGAAAACGTTCTACGCTATATTATTTCTTAAGATCGTATATAGAAGGAGACTATATCTTAAGATTTGCCCGGTGCTCTTAACCGTCCGCGTTATAAGCAAAGAAGTCCTCTCCGTATTTTGCTGTTACCACTCTCATCATCATTAGAGTTCGCCCTCAGGTCTACTGTATCTCTTTCAGGCGTGTTTTGAGTGCTAAGAGAAGATATATCTGTCAAGGGAGGCGCACGCAGTGAGCGCGAGAAATGGATGGATAAGTCGGTGTATTTGTGTGTTTTTCTTAAAATGGATGGATGACGCTATGAGCAATAGAATGTCTTCGGAGTCTTTGAGCAACGTCTCTTGCGTTAAAGGTTGAATAGAACGACCTATCAAAAGACTTCGGCAATACACTAACGACAACTGACCCCAACTTTCGTCCAAAGTTGGTGGCTGTTGTAGTAGTGTACTCGCATGCCGAAGCGACGCGCTCAAGTGACACTCGCACGTCTTTGAGGAATACCGCTGTCGCGTGTTACGTTAGGATTATTGACTCGTTCGAAAACAACACCGTGAGGATGAGAGAAAAAGTAGTACGTACGACAGTGACAAGCTACACGGTATTTATTTTTAGCAGATGCAGATAAAAAAAAAGCTACACAGACCCCGTTATTGTAGGTGGGTTATGCGGCCAGATGCGCATATCCTGTCGGGAAAGCGTATGTAAGTACTGAACACTAATTCCCTGAAATTCATTAATTAACTCATTTTAGGTTGGTGCTTTCGGGCAAAAGTAAGAAGGAAAAAAGAAAACAGAATGAGAGACAATCATCATGGGAAGGTATTCTACTTTTAAAATTCCTGGAACGAACACGTGCGTTGAAATATCCGTTGCCGGGTTTTGCTATACAAATGAGCCGAAACCAAAAGCGCGCTTCTTATGAGCTCACGACCTTCGCCACCGCCGGCTTATCTGGGCCGGAAAGCGGTTGATTTAGCCAGCAGATCAGCATCTGCTCCAATCATCTCAATCGCTCCAAAGTCACGTGGACCTCCGACGTGGAATGCTCGTCGCTCCTTTCGCGCTTGGGAAGTGTATTGTTCTGATTTCGCCTCATTTGCGTAGCAAAATTTGGCAATTTATATTTCAAAGTATGTTCCCGCCTCAGGATGTCTAACGAGGACATAGGTTATCAATAATAGCTGGTTCCAATTCTACTATCTCGCTTTTGCAAGAAATAAATAAATAAATGTGTAATTAATCAGCCCATTAATGAATTTTAGCTAGTTAGTCGTCCAGTACTTAGATACGCTTTCTGACAGCACGTTAGACTGGGCGCATATCCCACCGGCAGAAAAGGCATTTTTGTAGCTTCCACAGCTTTTTACTAAAAAAAAAAATCTGTAAGGGATGAAAATAAACACCGTGTATATATCGGGTTTATGTGTTTAACTCATGTGCATACAGGCACATGTTGTAATATGTGATATATATTACCGTTCATCGTTGCATTTGCTCATATCTACAATTGTAGTGCAAATAAGATGCTGCGTTTTTCATACCTATTAAAATAGAGAGCCGTTAGTCAAAGTAAAAGTAAAGTATGTGGTACATCCAGCCGCGCAGCAGTGATCAGAGAGCTTCAATTACAACGCTCGATTCCTAACGCTGGTACTAACGTACATACGTTCCTGGTACTGGTAGGTCTGGCACGCACACGTTTCGCTTTTTTCTCTCTCTCTCTTACGTCTTTCTTTAATCTCAGTAAGCGAGATTCAATATTAAAGAAGCAATACGAGCTCTATTCGTCTTTTTTCATTGGTAGTTGCGGTAGATTGCAGGACCAAACAACAACTTTATTTTGGCTTTGGAGAGTGGGGAGGTTCATCGCCACAGGCGATACTCTACCCCATTGCTGGTGGGAATGTGGGGAATAAAATAACGAGCCCCGTCACAATAACGAGCGAAGTCTGATGGTGTCCAGAAATATCAGAAGAGCTTTGAGCGCAGAGCGTTGCTGGGCTGGATTAGGTCAGGGATCAAGCAATTTCGATAGGGAGAAGGGGCAAGAGTCCAGCTGACGAAGAGACTCGGAGAATGTGGTTCGGGAAGGTTGGTAGTGGGAGCAATGAAGAAGAATATGCTCCAGATCCTCAAGCACACCACAGTGGCAGCAGGTGGGAGAGTCAACTTGTCTCAAGCGGTAACGCCACTGAGCTGTAAAGGCCACATCGAGGCGCATTCGGTGGATTAATGCAGCATCTTGACGAGAGGTGTTTCGTGGCATGCGGAAAGCGAGCGTTGGATCAACTCTGCTCAACATAGAGGGGGGAAGAACGTCGGTTGTACATTGGCGGGAAGCAGGACCAATATCGTGCGTTGTTGCACAATAACAATGATTGTAGCACACCTCTAGGGAGCTCGCGAGTTTTTTAGTCAGCACGCACCTTAGAGTCCCTCCTAGCACTCCTCTCGAGAACCCCACCCAAGAAAGAGTGAGGCTGGCAACAGCGAATCGCTTCGGCTGAGGTGATAATCAGGTGGTTGAATCAGGGTGAGGGAGGTTGTGATGGGGGGCACGACCAGTCAGCTAGGTTCATTTGTGGATTGAGTGACGCATTGCACCTCCACGTAAAAGAGCATCAGCCGCTGCCATCTTGACCTAAGGCTTTACCGATGAGGGGACACAAATAACACAGAGCGTAAAAACAAACAGGTTTTACTGCTGACACAACTCAACACACAGGGCGTAAGCCAGATGGCACACATACAGATTGATCATTGCTTCGTTGAGCATATTCACTGTAAAGAAGAGTATTCAATTTGAAGATGCCAGCGATCAAACGTTCTTCAGCGCCAGCTCAAAACTTAGTGCCATCCTTTGTAGCCATGGCCGCCACCATAGCTGAACCCACCAAATCCTGCTCCGAGACCGGCCCCACCGAATCCTCCGAATCCGCCTCCGAAGCCACCTCCAAGGGCAGCGCCACCAGCGAGAGCAGCACCAGCACCACCGGCGAGGGCCGCACCAGCACCACCGTGGTAGTTAACAACAGCCCTAAGTGTGTGGCTAACGCTAGCCACGGGCTGCCTAACGTAGCTGACGACTGGGCGGGTGACATAGTTGACCTTCACAACTGGCTGCTTGACGTAGGACACGGTAGCAACGGGAGCAGCGACAGCTGGTGCGGCAGCGACGGCAACTCCACCGCCAAGTCCAGCACCGCCAAAGCCGGCACCACCGAAGTCAGCACCAGCGAGCCCAAGTCCTCCTGATCCTCCGCCAAGGCCAGCGCCGAAGCCACCGAATCCAACATCACCAGCGTAGACGCAGGCGACGAGGGCGAAAAGAGCAACCTGCGTGTGGTATTCTTTAATTACATGTGTGTTCATGGTTCGCAACGAAATTTTTTTCCAGGGACCTATTTCAGGGGCGCTCAAACTGGGTTCCCCTGACGGTGAACCAACGTTACGAAGCGCACAGAACAGTAGCCCATAGGATGCATTTCCACACGCACGGCTGCGACAGGGAAGCTCCACGAGAGAGGTTTACGCATCCTCTACCGTTCCTGCGAGTTGTACTTATAAGTTTTGCTGCATGAAAAGAAGCTCAATGAAGTCGTTTCCAATTACGTACTATCTAACAGTTGTATGGATGTGCGCAGAAGCTACGTCGCAGGTTGTGTGTGTGTGTGTGTGTGTGTGTGTGTGTGTAGTGTGTGTGTAGTGTGTGGTGGGCTTCCTCGCTATACCAACAAATGTAGGGGTTTGCACAAAGTTTCAGAGCTGCTGACCTATTGGAATTATTCCTTTAGAGTGAATTGCACTGCAAATTGTTTTCCTAACGTCCAAAGCCCAAAAGGATGTTTTAGTGGACTGCAAATTGCTTTAGTATCGCGAGCAGCACTGTACTAAACCTAGTATCTCAAATACGTCCTTCAGTGCACCACAAGGCAGAGAAGCTGGGGAAGGGGACATCTCGCGACTTCTTCATCACTTCACCATCATTTATTGTTGTGGTTGTTGTGTTCGTTTACGGAAGGTTACATTATGAACACTATCCCAAAGAGTAATTGTACACACTAGTTGCTTGCAAACGCTCGCGTCATTTAGGTGGTCATTTGCATGAGGAACACGGTGACCTGTCTGTCCCCTGATAGGGGCGGGGTTCACGTTTTCGCTTGGCGTAGGTTTCCTCGCTTTAGTGATTCACGTCTCGTGCTTTGGTCAAATCAGTGAGAAGATATCTGATTGACCCCTGCAGTGGCTACACCTTTTTCGCGTATCTTTGACTTCGTTTGCCGCTTCCTGTCACTTCAGCCGTCAACCATCATGGCCTTTCATCAACATCTTTCAACCGTCGTTGTCATCTCATTCCGCCTGCAGTCGTGACGCTTCCAGAACACGAGTAGGCAACAACGACGTGTCAGTCAACCGCCACAACCATCGCCACCACGTACACTTGGCCTGGTAACGTCACGTAACGGGATCGCCCCAGTAGTGTTTATTTCCAGTGCAATGTATACCTACCTCGCATTGAACCAAGTGAGGTCAGTCAAAGAGCGCGCTCGTCTCACTTGTTTGGTCATTTGTCTTTATTTCTACAGTTACTTTATTTACTTCTCGCGAAACAATTGCGGCATCCAAGGGCAAATGCTTATAAAACGTTTCATTTTTCGGAGCTTCCTGTGCAGCTCAGTGGTATGTAAACGTAATGCAAAAGCTCGTAGGTTTCGTGGACTATCAACTGGCTTTGACCAACTCGTATGTGAAAGTCTGTGCACATGTGAACGTTCCGGTAGCCACGGTAACTTCGCCGAATATGTCGACCTTTACCATGGCGTCGGGAACATTCAAATAGAAAGCTACTGAGGGAGAGTCATACGCTTTCGGAGTTGGGTGGTTCTAACAGGCTACCAAAATCCCAGACGAACAGGGATCGCAGAACCCTCTTTTAACTGTGTCAACATTGTCTTTCCTTTTCCCTTTCACCCCTCCTCGTTCCCATCCCCATCCCTAGCAGCAAGTTTGTTGCAATTGTTGTCTTCTGTCGGTAATTTGAAATATCGCAACGTGACTTGGAAATGCACTTTGTGAGTTGTCCCATCAAACCGGAGCTCTGTAAGAAAGTTTGGGACAGAACTAATATTGATAGAAGTACAGTTGGAATTATTTGGGGTTTGAGGCCGAGTTACACCCTATAGCTGTTTGAGCCGCCTGAGTTCACGTTTCAGCCTTCACTCTGGCTTGAGCATTATAGAAATGATCAAACCTGAGTGGCAGGTAACGCGACTACAGGTTTTGTCGCGCAGTACCTCATGATGTTATTTCAGAGTGAGTTTCGAACATTGCAACATGGTCAGAAAGTCCATCTCAAGGCTCGAGATCAACGTTCCGAACGCACAAAGTGATACTCACGAAGGTCCTCATTGTGCTGATCTTCTTGTGGAAGCGTTAAGAGTTGTTTTCTCAGCTCCCCGCTGTCTGTATTTATACCCGAAACCGTCCACGAACTGCGAGAGGGAAGGACGCTTCACTTCCCGCTCGGTTTTTCATGGATCAAGGAAACAGGGCTAAGCACCTCCTCGCACTTTGGTTTGTGAGCAGCGCTTCACCTTCCTTCTTGTTATCAGACGTAAAACTAGCCTAGGGTGGTGCCGTAACCTATTGGTGAAATATGTCTCCGTGCAGTTAAGCGACAAAGCGGCGCGTAGCACGATGTGAAACCGAACTTGTTGTCGCCTGTGATCCTGAAGATGTAGACAGATCTTTGTTTGATTTGGATCCTAAAGACTTGCTCGTATGACTTTGGCCGGCTGTTCCCAACGAACGCCGTGCATCGCAGGGACGGAAGAGCGGAACAACGGTCATATTCAAACCTATGCAGGCAACAAGGAATGCGAAACAATGTCGGAAGCATAAGGCGAAGGTGAGTCTTTCACATGTCACAGTAATGACATGCAAGACTGCCAACGTGGATTTTCAAAGAATGACAGAGTGACAATATTTGATGTCTCCTACAGAAGATGTACAACCCATGCCCGGTTATTGGAGGCCGAGTCAACTACGTAGGAGTGCGCCTCGGACATTCATTATAGGAGTACAACATGGATCGAAGGCGCGCAATTGAACTTCCATGCGTAAAATGTGATTAAACTCAAATCTGAGTCTGTTTGCAGAATCCGAAGCCATATCCCCTGGCAAAAACATCTTCACACACGTTTTTAAATATGAAAGAGTGGTGCGCAAAATCAACTTATAAGGGGGAACTACGTAAAATGAGCGTTTTTAATTCAGTGTTAGCGCCGCGAAGCAACTGTGGCTATGAGCGGCGTACAGACGTGGTGAGATGGAGAGAGGACAGCAGGAATGAGTGGGGGAAAGGGGGTACGTATGCGTCCTGGGCCGACTTCAGGGGGACTGTGCCGACATTTGTCTGGAAAGTCTTCGGAAAACCCGGGGGAAACACCAGACAGCACAGCCGGTGGTAAGATTCGAACCCACCACCTCCCAGTCTTCAGCACGAGCCCCAACGAGCGATACGCCTTAACCAGGTCAGCCATGCCGCTGGTATAAAATAAACTAGATATAAATGTAACATATGTCGACCTCGTGAAGTCCATCATTTGGTAACCACTTTCTGTCCTCATTCTTACCTGTCCACTTGTGTCCACTTCGATCTTTGTTGTGACGGGACTCATTATTTCATTCCCCGCCTCACCTCCAGCAATGGGGTAAAGCATCGCCCCCGGCGATGAAATTCCCCACTCATCATCCCGCAATAAAGTTATTGTTGTTTCATTCGAGTAAAAGCCAAGAAGTAATCCGTACACCATATCTCTGTTGAACTATTGCTAAGCGAAAACGTGCGTCGCTTTGCCCGGTTTTCCTCCCAGTATTCCCTTTACAAAAGGTGAAATTAGAAGCAGGACGTGAGGGCTCCAGGGCCATAATAGCCGGCTCTATACAGGGTGTTTCACGAAAATCCCCCGGCTGAATAATTCGTGAACAGGTGGCGCCATCGAACAAATTTATTTTCGGTAAAGATCCTTGAGGCATCGGCCATGAACTGAGTAGTGAGCGGCTCATTTGCATACGCTCACTAATTAAATAAACATCCTAACTTTTACTTCGCACACCTACGGAACTTCTGTTTTACGCATCGGGACCTTCAGCGAAAAATATTGCAAGAAAAAAACCGCGTCGACATTTAGTAATTTTTTCGAGTAATTAATCGGTTTCGATTTTCATATTTCTTGCGCGGAGCAGAGTACCAATGCCCCTAGCCAACTATCATCCCGTATGACAACGTTGTCGCCCGATTTGTTCGAAAGGGGAGGCTGAGCATTTTATTTATTTTTTCCTTATGTACGGCATCGTTTGTGCAAAAAAGAAAGTAAAAAAAAGCACGCCTCTCATATTCGTCAAATCAAGGGAGAGAACGTTGTCATCCTGGATGATGGTTGGCTAGGATTGTGCAATGTGGTGAAGAAGAAAACGAACTCCAAGTTCATTTTCAAGAGTGTAGAGAAGGAGAAGGAACACCAAAGCGTCTCCTGCGGGCTTGCGGCTGTTCCTTATCTTCCGTCACCCCCGTGTGTCAACCAGGCGGATGAACATGAAATTGACAGCCGGATAGCTGGTCCAAAGAGCGCATAGGTGCACTGCTCCACGCAAGAAATATGTAAACCGAAACCAATTAATTACTCGAAAAAATCACTAAGTGTCGACGCGGTTTTTTTTCTTGCAATATTTTTCGCTGAAGGTCCCGATGCGTAAAACAGAAGTTCCGTAAGCGTGCGAAGCAAAAGTTAAAAGTTAGGGTGTTTATTTAATTAGTGAGCGTATGCAAAGGAGCCGCTCACTACTCAGTTCATGGCCGATGTCCCAAGGATCTTTACCGAAAAGAAATTTCTTCGATGGCGCCACCTGTTCACGAATTATTCAGCCGGGGGATTTTCTTGAAACATCCTGTATAGGCACAACAAACATAAAAAAATGTCACCTTGGGAGTACACAGAGATCAGGTCACGTGAAGTCATCATATCCACGGCTTTTACACATTCTTCTAGATATTGATCTTGATGGTAGACCCCACTATTATGGTACTTGATGCCCCCACGTGCACTTATCCCATTCTCTCTGCAGAGAAGTACACCGTAAATGAGTTCCGATTTTTGAAAATCCTCCTTCAGCTGTTAGAGAATCGGTGACGCATCGAAACTAATTCTAGAAGACATGTTCAGTGAAGTGTTAAGATACAAGCGGAAAAGTGAACCACAATGGAAGTGCAATGGAAATCACAACGAATTTATATCTTAAAATTTATAAAGCGCAACAAAATGTACGCAATAAATGTATATGT
The DNA here is from genome assembly GCF_037126465.1 of Ornithodoros turicata. Taxonomy (NCBI): domain Eukaryota; kingdom Metazoa; phylum Arthropoda; class Arachnida; order Ixodida; family Argasidae; genus Ornithodoros; species Ornithodoros turicata. The sequence goes on along the minus strand of NC_088201.1, from coordinate 70,505,089 downwards.
TTTTCTTTCATGTATCCTCCCTTTATGTATCCTTCTATTCCATCATGTATCCTTCCTTCATGTAAGCAAACGGCCGCAAAGCAAGCACGTGTTGATCAGTATAAAGACTATGACTCGAACCACTCTACCACTAGTACAATAATCAGTGTCGGGAATCCGAACAAAGCGATCGCCGATGAACGTACAGAAATGGACGCTGATAAGCCATTCACAACAGTAATCTATAAGAAATCCCGGAAACCAAGAATCCCTGTAACACTAAGACCAGTCCGCCCAGAACGACTCTTTCATCCGTGTAAACCCCAACTCGATAGCGAAAGTGGTCATGATGGCAGCCCAAGAGAAGATCAAGACGCATAGGATCGCGACAGATAGCTCGCTGATTATCACAGTATCATCACTACCTGCAGCCAAAAGCCTTTTAGCATTGACAAGTTTCGCTGGTGTCGCGGTGACGATCAGAGTTCCAGATTTATATGCGCGGAATATCGGGAAGATAACAGGAGTTCGCACACCGTATGCAGATGAACAACTTCTAGAGTTCCAGAGGGACGCGGGTGCCGTAGAAGTATACAGGCAACGGCTTTTCAAGCTTAATGAAGTGGGATCCTCCATTCCATGGAATACACAGTACAGAACAGATCATAACGTTCAGCTCTGATATGCAAATGCCACCCGTACGAAAATTCCAGATCGGCGGGACACGAGCCCGGATTCAGGCCAGATCGAGTCAGATCTGAAAGCGAGCATGGTATATCCGGTTTTATCTGGTTTTAACCCACAGGTGCCGGACGCAGATCCGGAAACCAGTCCGTGTTAGTCTGGGTTCATCAGTATTGTCCGGACACCTGTCCAGATCAGCTGGAACCAGATCCGACCAGACAAGGTCCGATCCGGACTGACGACCATATAAGGTCCGGACAGGCCGGATCCGGAACTCATCGGAATGATCGTGCCCCTTACGAGTATGTCCTATGTGCTAGATGCAATTCACGTTGGACGAATCTTTCGTGATAATTAACCGTCGCAATTAATGTCCGGTGCGAACGACTAGCGAAGCATCTGGAAAGAATAATAGAGAAGAGAGACAGGAAAGGAACTAGTTAAGGTCTCTCAGTCCCGGTCGTCAAACAGCAACGACAAATAACAGTGTGCGACTGTTCACGTTTATTTTGAATGCTAACCAGTAAAAGTGAAGTTCACTACAAATTCAGTTCTGTAAAGTTGGGCGATAAGCAGACACAGTCAAGGACCCCACACGTTTCTTGAGATCCTGCGGCAAAGCAATTATTTCCAATGTGGACCCTTCTACACTAACTGGAATAACATGGGTAACCTTAAAACCTGTGTCTCCATGTGTAAATGCCGCTTCCGCTACTGGCATTAGTCGTTTAACAGCAATAGACAGAGTTTGAGCGACTAACAAAGAACTGCACAGAACTGTAGTGTGCCGCACCATTCACAGTGTAGGTAACCGTGTAGTTGTTTCGCCGTTCTTGTCTTCCGTACGTTTCAGAAGTAACAACTACAGAGTTAATGGTAGCCTTTGTATAGACTTCCATATTTCTTGACATTGCTAGTACGTGCGACACATCGATACGTAGCTTACTCAACTTACACGGTTTACCGTGCAGCACGACTCCTGAAGACGTGGTTACACCCTTTGCACGGTGTGTACCCTGCAAGCTGTCGAGAATACAATGGACTAACGAAGATCTCCCGATATGACTTTCAAGAAAACTGAGAGAGTAGCTGATACCAACAAGGCTACCCAACTGCTTGTCAATTGCTTGGGATCATTTCGCAACATGTAAAAGACTGCCATTGTGGTCCTCAAACCCGAAGGTAGAGTTTGCCCATAGGGGGCCCCACCTTCTTACAGAAAGTCCTAGGTGACAGAGCTGATGTAAATTGAAGGTGCAGAACCTGTTGTCGTAGAGTGAAGGGCATTGTTCTACGTACCGCATCAAGAAAGACTCCGCAAGGTCAATTTCTTGTTCTATTATTGAATCCCTGAGCAACATGTGCACAGCTGCTGAAAGAAGAAGGAAATGCTCAAAATATTCTGAGGGTAAAATGCCATTCAGAACGGGAAGACTATAGAATAAAAGCCATGACCTGAACTCGCTCGCCTTCCAATAGCACCTGTGCTTCAGTGCGCGGGGTGTTCTAGTAACAAAGTCAGGAGGCCTAATTAGCTGCAGTCTTTTGTCAACAGTTGTGCACCTGTGCCCGATATACCATGCTTTGCCACGACTCTTTGTGTCAAACCACGTCATTAGAAACATTTTAACTACCCCCAGCAGTACAGTATGCATGTAGTCAACGGGAAAACCTATAGCTACATCAAACCCTGGTAAACTGGCCAATATTGTTGGACCTTTGACCCCCAAAACAGCCACTCCAGTACGCACTGCTTCAACGGCCTGTTTTTTCATACGTTCTTTGGTACGCAACGCAGCTGGTGGGCAGGGCGGGTAAATATGAACGTGTGTACTTGAGTCATCATGTTTGTAGCTTTGTCCCGCATACTCACATAGTGGACATCCATGCGCACCATTAAACTGCTTCAAATTTTGCAACAGACATCTTGCAACCGCGTCAACTGCACAGATCGGTGCTGACACGTACGACACAACAGTTCGGCCTGTTTCAGGGTGAATCCACTCTAATCCTTCTGTGTACAACCTCTGAATTTCTCGACAGAAAGGTCTTAGAAAAGTGTTCATCACTGACTTTGGTCCAACCCAAATCAAAGTCAGCATGTGAAATTTTCGGCGCAGCACGGGTGGCAGCTCTGGGATTGTGCAATACAGCGGCCACAGGGAACAGGTAGAGCTCTTGAATAGCTTTACACCATCTGTGTTCCAAAAAAAAAGGGAAAAATTCCAAGTGCCTTCTCTTCTTGTCTGTCTGTACAGTTCGCCGTCAATAATATCGTCAATGGAGCTTAGGTCATTCTTCTGTCGGCTGCTTCCATAAGACAAATATTTGTACATGTTCTCATCTTGCAAAAACGATCGTAGGCTGTGTTCAAGAGGCATTTGTAAGAAATAGCCGATTCCGTTAGACCTGTTGAGAGACGTCCTGCAGCAGGGGCACATAGATACATCGGCATTTTCCAAGTACTGTTGGCACTGCTGGCAGTAGAAGTGGAGATTTCCTTTCTTCCCATGGAATTCCGAAAGAAGCTTAAAAAATGCGTACTTAGTTTGTGGCAGTGTATTTGGGAATGGCAGAAGGCTTGATATGAGGAAAAGTAGTTGCGACAGACACTCTCTCGTAAGTGCGAACCTTGTGAATAATGTGGCTAAGAGAAGACAAGCCTCGACATTAGTAACTGTACATCCATTGTACAGTGGTGATCCTCTGTTGCCTTCCTCAGACGATGAAGCAGCGTCAGCTTCGTCGGTATCACTACTGTCGTTTTCTGAGTCAGATGCTTCTATCAAAACTTCCAGTTCTTCGCCCACCTGATCTTGCTCATCCACGAAATTTTATGCCTCAATTTCTGGTTCAGGCTGGTGACTCGTAGACGGTTCAGCACTCTCCACAGTTTCATTTGGACTATTGGAGCATGTTGCAACAAAATGTCCTGAAGCATCCCATCTATTCAGTGTTTGTCTTGGAACCTGCATTATCAAAAACCGGAGCTTTTCATTTCAGTAATGGTCGGTTACACATTTGCAGCAGGAAAGAAAGGAAGGATAGCAAGATTGGAAATCATGATCCCCCCTCCTTACTGTAACAGACTGCTGTACGGGTGCCACAATAGTATTTCGAGGCGACAAACACACAGCGTATGTCCGTGTTAGATCACAGTGTGCTGTCCTCTATGGTTTGAGATACACCCGATCCGAAACCAGTATTCAAATGGAAAACGCATCTTCGCACATTTTGTTTTTCGAACGTCTAGTGAGAAAAATACACAGTATGTATAGTATTAGTATGTAGTGTGTGAAGTATGTAGTATTAGCAGTAAGTAGCTGGGGGGGGGGAGGAAAAAGGAAAAAAAAGGAAACGGAAGCAGCTTGTAGCCCTGAGGCTGCACGTTATAAACTTCATGTTTAAAAGGGTCGCTCCCCTGCTACACTTCATTTCCTACTTCCGTGCTATTAAAAATGACACCCTTGTAACTCCCATTTCATAAACAAGGCCACAGACGTGGTGAATAAGTGCATGATCCGCGGTTAGATATGTTACTCACATGACAGTGAAACCCCTGTATGACACTGGCGACAGAAATGACAACACAGGACAATCTGGCTGCAGATACCTACCGGCACGTCGTCATGGACCAGGTACCGCTTGTAGGATCGTTTCCCAGGTTGTCGGCCTTGGCTCATTTCGTTTTCAGAATGTACGGGTATGCTACCCGAATTCCACGCGAGCCGAAACGTCGATGAGAGCGTAGTACGGCGCACGCAGCCCAGTAAACGCGCCAACGAAGGAAGATCACTGTATTGTAGCTTTCTTCATCGCCTTCAAAGCAGCTGTGCCTAACGTAATATTTCACATACAAGGAAACTCGACAAATATGTCATCCAGCGATCAAGTAATCGCGCATATATCCGATATGACAAATACACTTCATACGACGAAATACGCGTCAAGTGCCGCCGCTGACAGAGCAACGAAGGTAAGCTGGCAACATTGTGCTGCTCCTAACACTTGGTCTTCGGGAGAGGAAAATCAGTTTCGCTGCGCATGCGCTAGAAGGGATGTCACGTGTCTCTCTTTGCTGCCGCCGTGCCGTCTGCTCGCTTCGCGTGCGCATGCGCTAGCACACAGCGGTTTGTTTGATTGAGGATGAGATTTGTGTTTGTGGTTTGTGGTAGCGGTGAAGCAACTTTGCCAAATATTCCGTTCAAGTTCCTCGCTGGATGTCCCGCTCGTCCGTCGATGTTCAACAGGTGAGGGAACGTTTCAGCAACGCCTGCGAGTTTCATGCTCGCGGTTCAAAAGGTGAGGGCGTCTGTACAAAATTGTAAAATGGGCCGCTCTGTTACTACAGATGCAGCAAGTGCCAGTCCACTTTTTCTCAGCTGCACCTTCTCAGTCCAGGCAGCAACAGCACCAGGTGAATGTAGGTACACAACTTCCAAGTGAAAGACGCACGAGTGCAATTCTGAAGCTGGTAAGTACGTCTCATGCTACACACCATTCGCGTTCAGCGCTCTTATTTTGCATGTGTTGTATCAAGTAATTCAGTGGCATAAACCGGCAGACTGGTGCGTAATGTACACCCATAGTGCCAAGTTGCACTAATTCTGGTGACGTGTTCGTAAAATCTGTGTAATCGGACTGTCTAATTGTCACCTGGTCGCGGTATATGAGTACGAAATATCGTGGTTTCGGCAGTTATCAGTAATCTTTCGTTGTGCTTAATGGTTCCTATTACTTTGTATTTGTGTTTCTACTGAGAATTATCATACTGTATTCTTAACTGGAGCAACAAAATTACCAAACACATGAGGATTGTGTTGAAACTGAGGACATTGCTTATTTTTACTGATTTCAGATTTTCAGGCATGGAGAGAAGAAATGCAGGATGCAGCCAAGAGTCATTTTACTAAAGGCACAGGGGTAAAAAGATTGAAAGATGGAGGTTTAAAGTGTTGTTATATTTGTAACTGATCGGGTGCTTTTTCAGAGAAGAACGTCAAAGGAAAAAGGTCCATAAAATCATAAGGTTCCGTCAGGCATGGGGCAACCTGCATTGATGATTCGTCTGCATTGTTCCAGACTGGCAAGGTTCCAGGACACAACGGGACATTCCTCAGGGGCCCCCTACCATCTCGCTCATGATCAGAGCTGACAATTAAGGCATAATGGTTTCCAATTTCCAAAGATTCTCTAAGAAGTGGCATGCATTTCAGAATTTGTATGAATACAACACAACAGCGTGTACAGCCCGAGACAAAAGTTCACGGCACTACGCCTTTCTTCATCGGAGCGGTCCCCTGCCAGCTACCAGCAAAAGATCGAATAAGAAACGGGTCTATCTCTCAGTATGTGCGTCCGCTCTTGTTTGATGCTAGGGTGTCACTCCAATGGAGAAATGTGACACCATGGTGGTCCGTAAAGATTTGTACCAAGCTGCACATCGTACAACCCCGACACCTAACAAACACTGCTCGGTAAGGTCAGTGTTCCAATTTGAGATTTTGCTGCCTATTTCTTCCCAAAAGGCTGCTCTTGCTTGTGAACTCCGGTGTACCAAAACAAGTTCAGAACAAAGAATTTATAGTTAGACTTTGAAGGCAGTAGTCAACATAAATAAGTTTTACCTCTGAGATGATTGCCCATTCAAGGCAACAACAAACTCGTATGTTCACCACATCATCTAAACTTCCTCGGCCTGTTACAGCTTGTTTCTGTCCACAAGGAGTGGTGACATGAACTATCATTCATCGAGCATTTGTCAGGAGGTTGTTAGAGGAATCAGTCAGACAGATGTGCTTCAGATGTTTTTTTCTTTTCAGTTTTCAGGTTTTTATTGTTATTCCATGACAGTATACACTGATACTGATAGTGGGCAAGCCCTGTTGAACAGTCCAAGACACAGTCAGTGTAAATGTCTACACAATTTGAGGGGAACAGAAATACCAAGAACACATGACAAGTATTAGAAACAAATAGCAAATGAACAAAGAGAAATGCAAATCATTAAAAAGTAATTGCATGTCACCCTACGTATCAGCAGAAAAGTCCTGTTTGATGGTGTTTTTGAAGGATGCCAGATTATTGTTGGGACGAATGCGTACACCAGTGTTTCTCAAACTGTGGGTCATGAGCTGTTGAAAGATTCATTGTTTCATGCCCAACCAGAGGGTAAAGCTCAATTCATGTTCAAAGCATTAATGGACTGTCATGTGTTGTCAAATGACAGTGTTGCATTCATGAGTAAATGATGTAGATGTGAAGGTCCTTAACCACGAATTCAACAGAAATCCTCTGGCTGGGTGTATTTCCTGCTGCTTGGCACACTCTTGGAATCTGGTTGAAAACTGACCTGCTACTATGGCTTTCTTCACACCATCTGTGCATCAATATTCGAACAGATTGGGACAAAAGTTTATGGAGGACCAGGGTGTTGCATTTCTTCATGGGAGTGACACTCTAGCAGCAAACAGGAGTGGACACACACACTGAGAGGTGGACAGAACAGCCAGTCACCTGTTTCTTATTCGATATCTTCCTGCTAGCCAGCAGGGGGCCGCTCCGACGAGGTGCAAGGCAACAGGCTCATTGATATAGTATCCAGCTGGAATTTGTGGTATTTTGGAACGATGTATTGCTAACGAGACCAGTAAAAATATCCAAAACTGGACCTGGACTGCGTGTTTGGCTCACTGAGGTTACCGAAGAGCTACGTTTCCTTGAGGTGTGAAACAAAGCTTGATAAAATGAATCAACCAAGTTGTGTGATCTAACTGGCCAATACTGAGTAGATTTACAATATAGATTTGCAATATCTTGAGGACTTTTGCTCTCTTGTAACAAATGCTAAATAAATGCAATCAAGCATACATTGGAACTCATTTGCTGAGGCAAGACACATGAACATACAAACATATGTGATTGTGCTAGTTATTTTCACGCACATAGTATGATCTTCTGAATTCCCAGTAGCTGTTCGAACACATAGCTGCTTTCACATAGCTGCACCCGTTTTAACTCCTTGCATCTTTGTTGAGACAAAGCGGAGTTGTTTGGCATTTTTGTTCCGCAGTATCACAGCAGGTTTAGCATTGCATAGCCAAGATCGTACCTTTACTAGTGCATCTGGGAGGTCCACATAGAACCCCCCATAATATTTTCTGGCTACTGCACGGATAGCCAACACTAGCATGAGACAAAGTAGAAGCCAACTTGAATTTAAAAGTTGTAATGATGTGCATGAATAATTTTAAAATGACTGAGCATTGTATGCGAATTACATTATCGAAATGTTGATGAGAGTCATGTACCCTGGCCACCATATTTTTGATGATAACGAAAGACGGCAATTGAGCTGGTATGATGCCAATATATATTTTTCCTTTAATCTAATGAAATAATTATGCATTATATATAGTCATGAAGAGTTTGCTCATGGATGTTGGAAGGATGTACATTTCCTTAGATAAATCATTCACAAGAATACACACAGCGGCTTTGAGCTCACCAAAGTTTTATGCAATGCCAACTGATGTTAGTATTTTCATGGTAAAAAGCATCTGATTGCAGCTGAAGAAAACAATACCATCAGTCAGGGGCAGTTGTCTCGTTATATTGCAAGAGAGTACTCAGTACTGGAGAGATATAAACACACGGAATAAAACAAACTGCCTAGTGCAGTGAGTGGAAAGTTTATTCCACTTCTTATTGGCAGAATATTAACACAATTTTTTCTACAAGATTTCTCAGGTCAGAGCACTTTATAGGATATACAAATTGCCAATTATGTGTGTTATGTGTATGTATATCACCACACTTAAATGTATTTACCTGCTGTAATATACCCCACACCAAGCTGAAAATGGGGCATATTGTCTTCAGTTGAAAAGTCAATGCAGGAGAGCATGCATGGCTGTAAAGTGTTTCACCTGAACCATTACCCAAAATGTATGAAGTGGCAGTACACAACTATCACATAGAATGACCCATCTGTGGTGCTATGTGTAGAATCTATGCACACTTTTCTTTTGATGTTAACATTGCCTTGAGTTTGAGGGAAAGCACGGGACGAGATGAACACAAACACACGAACCAGCAATGAAGCTTTAATACACGAAGTGAAGGAGAGACGGGTAAAAAGAAAGTGTACACTTCGGCATTAACATCAAGTCAACACCAGCTAGCTTTCCTGCTCCTCCTGTGTTCATCACACTTTTGTTGGTGCCCAAATGCCTTAACAGCTGTTTTTGCATGCCTGTCATGAGAACTAGCAAGAAATCCTCATCTTCCAACAAGTCAGTATTTCCTCGTTGAAAGACAGTAGGATCATCCTTCTTGCCTTTGTGTGTGAGGGAAAGCACTGGACTGTTTGTTTGGGCTCTGATAGAACTGACCAACAAGGCAACACTGGTTTGGTTGTCGTCGTGTTTCCTCTCACTGTAACATATATTATAGTTCCTCATGGTGATGTACAGGTACTGCCTTGTAGTGAGGTGAATTGGATCCTTTGAAACGTGCCATCCAGCACACCCCGAATACTGAGCTGCATAGTACGCTGAGTGCAATGCTGTCACGTAGTTTCCCTAACATAAACAAATAGTTTCTGGAAGGTAAAAAAGGACATTCCAGTACAACATAGTGTTTTACAAGTGCCTGTACGCCCGCAGCACATCGTTGCCATCGCGGCTTTTCCCGTACCTGTTTTTTTTCTTTTTTTAAGGAGTAGCAAGCTGGCACTTGCCTGGCTGACATCTCCTTTTGTGTGAATAAACATATACCCCCCCTGCACGGGCTGCCTCTATTACATCTTCCTCTGTTTTTGTAAGTGGGGTGTAGGACAGCCCCAAAATCATGTGCATAATTGGAAGCTTGGAAGACAAACGAGACCTTGCCAGTTTGGAACATTGCAGACATATCAGCAAGGCAGGTGCCCCACGCCTGACGGAACCTTGTGATTTGATGGACCTTTTCCTTTGATGTGTCCTCTCTATAAAAGCATCCAATCAGTTACAAATATAATAACACTTTAAACCTCCATCTTTCAATCGTTTTACCCCTGTGCCTTTAGTAAAATGACTCTTGGCTGCATCCTGCATTTCTTCTCTCCATGGCTGAAAATCTGAAATCAGTAAAAATAAGCAATGTCCTCAGTTTCAACACAATCCTCATGTGTTTGGTAATTTTGTTGCTCCAGTTAAGAATAGAATGATAATTCTGAGTAAAAACACAAATACAAAATAATAGGAATGATTAAGCACAACGAAAGATTACTGATAATTGCCGAAACCACGATATTTCTTACTCATATACCGACTTCGGTTTTAAGATGGAACAGGTGACAATTAGACAGTCCGATTACACAGATTTTACGAACACGTCACCAGAATTAGTCCAACTTGGCACTATGGGTGTATATTACGCACCAGTCTACCGGTTTATGCCACTGAATCATTTGCTACAACACATGCAAAATAAGGGCGTTGAACGCGAATGGTGTGTAGCATGAGACGTACTTGCCAGCTTCAGAATTGCACTCGTGTGTCTTGGAAGTTATGTACATACACCTGGTACTGCTGCTGCCTGAACTGAGAGGGTGCAGCTGAGAAAAAGTGGACTGGCACTTGCTGCATCTGTAGTAACAGAGCGGCCCATTTTACAATTTTGTACAGACGCCCTCACCTTTTGAACCGCGAGCATGAAACTCGCAGGCGTTGCTGAAACGTTCCCTCACCTTGTTGAACATCGACGGACGAGCGGGACATCCAGCGAGGAACTTGAACGGAATATTTGGCAAAGTTGCTTCACCGCTACCACAAACCACAAATCTCATCCTCAAGCAAACAAACGAAACTGCAAAATTCCCATATCGGACCCCCCTCCTGGGAACAAGGCTAACCGGAAGTCGCGCGTCGCTAGTAATAAATTGCGCTGTAATGTGCAAATTCTGTAGTGAGGTTAGGTTAGGTTAGGTCAGTACATTTTACACGCACGGGGGGGGGGGGTCCGGGGGGGTCCCCCCCCCCCCGGAGTTGTTCGAGACTGTGCTCACTTCCGTCTAAGCCTCGTTCCCAGGGTTAGATCGGAGGGGTCCAATGTGGGATTTCTGGCTCACTCAGCAAACAAACCGCTGTGTGCTAGCGCATGCGCAGGCGAAGCGAGCAGACGGCACGGCGGCGGCAAAGAGAGCCACGTGACATCCCTTCTAGCGCATGCGCAGCGCAACTGATTTTCCTCTCCCGAAGGCCAAGTCTCCTAACTTCCCAACAGTTCGCGCGTCTTTTCATTTCACGGTCTGGAAGTGTGCGACAAACTGCGCTTCTTAAACTGACAGATGAGCGAGTATGTTACTACGGGTACCTAAACGGGCGGGCCGTTATCATGTAGCCGTTTCACTGCCTTTTCCTATCGGTCTTATGCCAATATGAAGTATCCCGCTTCACGAACAACTAAAGTGACTGCGGACGCACATGTGCCCCGGTTTGGAATGGATAGCCAGTCTCAGTATCAATCCCTTTTGGAATTACACGTGAAGCTACATACGGGTTTCTGTGTGCTTTTCGTTTTTATGTCAGTGGTAATAGTAATAACCAGGGATCCTAGGTTTGCGTGGTCACCGAAAAACGCAAATTTCGCGTTGGTCGCGGACAAACGCGATTTCGATTTTGGGCACGGATAAACGCTGATTTCAATACTTCTAGCGGAAAAACGGGGGTTTATCGTTTTTAAATATCATATACATAATCACTAGTCGCAAAACTCGTGCTGTGCTGCTGTGAGCAGTTAGTCTTTTCCTTCTCCTCGCCGGCACTGCAGAGGCGCCAGACTGTCTTCGATTTAGACGCTGCTCCACGTCGCGTTGTCGAAAACTGGCAAGGTTACAGCTAGGTTTCTAGGATTTTGTGTTACGGTTTACGCGTGTGTGAGCGACCTTGCCAGTTTCCTTTTGCGAACTTGATAAAGACCGTAAGTTATGTATGTACCTATCGTTGGCGCGAAAAGAAGAAAAAGGCAGAGTTTGGAAAAATTTGCGTTTAATTTTTTTTTTTTTTTTTGTTACTGAAAACTAGGATCCCTGGCAATAACGCCTTCGCGCTTCTCGTTACAGAACAACCACTCGAAAATACGAAATGCGCAACGTCCTTTTGTTCGTGTAATTTCAATGCTAACTCATGAATAACTGGTTCCTCACTGGCAGATTCGAAAGGGGTACTTCTGTCGAAAATGAAAAAATCATATGCGAAACAAACAAGAAAAGAGTAAGTATACTGTGTAAATATTTGTTGAAGAGGAGTGTTGTGGTTTCTATGCAACATCGTCAGTATCGCTTGGAATGCCACAATACCTTTTCACGATTTTTATTACCAGCAGGGGAACAAATTTAATGCTGGTTCTGATTTCCAGGTTGCTGAAGCAAATGAATCTCCACTCATCCGTCAGGCACGGGATCTTATTGAAGAGCTGGAGATGTCTGGGAACACAGTAGACACGGTGCATGATGAATGTCAAGGACAGCTTGGTGCATTGCGCACAGAGAACAAACGACTGATTGATCAGGTGGAGAACTTGGAAAGTAGCCTGTCCAAATATTCCAAGCTGGATGCACAAATGGATACGCACACCGGTGTGTATATTTATTGTTTGACCTGTCTTTCACAATCTGGAGTGCTTAAGAGACATATTTATAGGTTCATGTTCACGCAGCAAATACCCAATCGAGCACTACGAGCTGAAATGTTACTAAATTCCTGAGGTAGTCATTTCACTGCAGCTGCCTTATGGCAGGCTGTGTGTCTCTGCATACGATTTCCAAACGTACAACCATCCACCGAGGGACATCATATAACACAAACCATCCAAAAGACATTAAAATAGTATTAAAAAAAGCAGTAGTGAATACGTGAGGAGTCCTGATGCCTGATGTACCTCAAAGCAATTCCTATATGTATGTGTTTGTACTGCCGTTTTCTGCCATCACTTCCTGCAACACTATCTGGAAGCTGGCACTCTCGTATAATCAATTTCCACGACTCCTTCATTATAATCATAGGTTAATTGAATTTGGCTTATCTTGGGCTCTGCAAATGTATACGCATACTTTCTTTAAAGATATCATGTACTACCTGGAAACAGCAAAAACCCTTGTGGAGAAGCTAGAGGCTATATTGCCACATCAATGTCACAACAGTCAAACTCCCAAAGAGAGCCAGCCAGAGTGTGTTGGATTCCCAGATGAGGATCAACCTGTTTCGCCGCCATGTGGTGGGGAGCTCAGTGCACCAGCCAGTCCTTCACCTCAACTTCAAGGTACCAATGACACTCAACTGAGATACAGCAAAGGTGACAATATGGTATGTAAGGTTGAGCATATTGCTAGCACCATTAGGCAAACCATTACGTCCCACACATTTTCATGTCACAGTGGTTGTGCCCGCACAAATGACATTAGGGAAGTATGAATCTGTGCTCAGTTCTGTGCTGATGACAAAAGCTTTGAATTATGTTCTCATTGTAGTAGTGCTATTTGTAGTTTGATTCCAAAGGGAAGCAATTTGTTCTCAGGTGACGGAGCTGGAAGCAGGAACAGGGATTTACATTTCTGAGTCTGTACTGCGAAGGATCAACATGATCAAGAAACCCACCATTATGGCACGGGCTCTGATGACAGCAATTTTTACATCTGAAGCACTCCTCACTTGTTCTGTTGGTGGAGGTCCTCCCAAAGGGTTACATGGCAGGGGAAGTGAAACAAGACCTGGCCTTCATCCCGTGGCCATTACTGCTATCCTTGGTAAGTCTTCTACGTGTTTGCACAGATCATCTAGAGATCTTGTTGCATTCTTGGCAGTGGTTGTAACCATGCCTCTGAAGTGTGTGTGTGTGTGGGTGGGTGGGTGAGGCTTGGTACAACATCCTGCCCTTCTCCATCACCCCCTCCCCTCACCAGGATGTGCACCCACGCACACACCTGTGCATACAGAGGTGAGATGCAAAGACCCCTATATTTATATAATATTTTAATGTCATTCATGCCACAATCCCAGCTGTAGGCGGCCGTTTCAAGTTTGTTGTCTCTCATCTGCAAAGCGTAGGGATGTGACACGCTTTAGGTTTGGCACGAACACTATGTCACTGCGAGACACCAGCATTGCAGGGTGTTAGTAAGACATCTGGGGCCGCAGAGCTAAGCCACCTGGTACATATATTCAGTTCGTCAGTCAGCACGCACGATGTAAGTGCCTCATATGCAGCCACAGCACTGGGTGGCCACGATTCTCTGGTGTCGCTCTAATTAGGAAATACAGCTCCTGTATTGTGTAAAATTTTCCCCCCTCTGTACTGCTTGCAAGGTGCACGTCTAAAATCAACAACTTGTCGTTTACACTGCTGCAAGATTTTGTATCCCAAATAATTAAGAAGTAATAAAGATTGACAGAATAGTATGGGTATACGATCTACCCAAAATAAAATATTGATACGGCGTTTGCAAAACCGACCTAACCAACACCAGCAGTCGACCTATTGACTGTTGATTCCATACAAGTGCCTTGCAAGCTGAACATCCTTTGTTATAGAACAGTGTAGAGAGACATTTCATATGCAGGTGCGGGAGAGTTCATAGCTTGTGTTTTTTGAGACTATACCATGAGTTTTGGGAAAAACATTGCCGGGTGGGGTGCTGATGAACAGAAGCTGAGGAAGTCCCTGGGCACGAGGCTGAGTGAGCTACGGAATCCCAAAGCACGAAAAGGCCCTGCAGTGAACGATGAGTGAATGTGTCATGTTTTGCCATGTTAACACCACCACTTAACATATTATGTGTGTGCTGCCACCTGCCATGCGACGTAAGAATGTTGGGTGGCTGCATGCACATTGGCCTCGAAAAGTATTTGAGGGGCTCTGTGTAGCAAGCAAGTGCAACTGCATGTGTACTGGTCCACATACCTGCTTTGTAAGACTACCGAGCACATATATTTACTGGAGTCATATAATGAGTGTGTTTGCAGGGTCTGCAATATTCTCCTATGTGTAAACATTGGTCTGTTTTCTAGTCATGTAATAAAGTATATATTTTACATAACTATTGGATATCATTGTGTATCGATTCTCTGTGGCAGATGTGCACTCGCTCAGTCTAGTACAAAGACCGCCAAATTGCAAGCAGAGTTAGTCAGAGTTAGTCTCATCGCAGTCAGTCCCTTGAAAAGAAGCTAATGAAATAAATTAACGAAAACTAGAAAAGTCTAACCTGGTACATACTGAAGATTGTGAGAGTTGGTTAAATTTCATTGAGCAAATTGACAAAAAGGGAAACTGCCTGTGAAGTGGGTTTCCTCTTGTGTGTTCCCTTTTTCGTTTTCCACCTGTTCCTGCCATCCACTCAATGGATACCCGGTATACCTACAAATTTGCTATATGGTTCATGTCAGCAAAAATGCACCGTGGCGAAGTAACCTGGATGGGTGAAAACAGCCGTTGACAACCTTGCTGTTAGCCAGTTCACAGCGCTTTTTTTATTGTGCCTAACTTACTAGCAGTATTAGCAGCCTATATGGTACTATATAGCAGCCTATGTACTGGTTCAGAAAAAATTCTTGGGGCTTTTAGAATAGTTACCTTATAGACATACAACGTTAGGCTTATTCACAAAACATTATATACCAAAAATTCACAACTTGTATAACTACAGACTTGCTCTAGGATATAAGAAAGCCATTAGAGAAAATGACAACGAGTTTCTAGACATGGCAAATTTGAAACGCATGTGCCACGTCTATAGCTACCGCAATCCTTGTAGATACTCCTTTCTTCAATGTAGGACTTCCTATGGCTTTCAAACTTTGCAGTACAATCTAAGTAAGCTGCTAAATACATTTGACAATGGCCTTACCAAAATATCCAAGTGTGAATTGTTAGGCTGTTTTTGTGCATTAGAATCACATTTTTGGCCGCTTCTTTTCATGTTGAGCCGAATGCAGTACTTTCTACTTCTTGCTTTACTCATTAAACTTTTTAGTTGTAGTGCGAAAACTTTTTGAGTTGATTAAGTAACGAGAGTGTATGTTACAAATCATTATACTTATCATGTTTGTATTATCAAGTATTATCAGTGCCACATATTGTGCTTTCAGCTGTATATATGCATTGTCTTTGCTGATGGCGGGTGACTGAGGCCTCTGTCAAGTCCCTTAGAGACTTTTTTGCCTCAGCCTCCCCTTCACATCTGTGAAGAAATAAATAAAATGAAATGAAATGAAATGAATATTGTTTTCATGGTGGAAATGGAGGTTTGTGGAGCATAAACAAGAAAGACGTAACACAGGTGTTTGTAACAAGGTATAATGCCTGATATATTGTTTCCCCTATCTCGGTCTAGCATTATGTAACATTTGTCCTGCATTTTCAAAACTCTTCAATATACGTGTACACCATTCCTGCATCTTAAGGTGAGGAGTCCAACTACTGACTTTGTTCCTTCATATTGAGCTTCAGGGCTCAGCTGTTACGGTGCACTGACAAACAAAAGTGCTTTACATATATGCCGCTAAGTTTGCAAGCCTTCTTTTCGACAGGGAAATACATCCACACCAAGTGTATATCGCAAACACCCCCATGAGTAATTTCTATGCAACCCTGGCCCTTAATGCACAAGTTCATGTGTTAGCTGGTATGTCTTTCCAAATTAAATAATGAGGTATAAGAGAAAAGTACTGCGACCTACCACACAACTGCAATAACTATATAAGGCCAGATCTGGCTGCACACAGTGTGTCCGACTGAAATGCACAATGGTTTCAACAAGTGGTACCACACTGCAAAAGCAGAAAACAACATATATGCTGTTTTCTACCTTTGTGGTGTGATATCCACCTTCTTTACATCTCTGTGAATATTTTATGTGGGACACTGTTTGCAGTCAGATCTGGCCTGATATACAATCAGATCTAGTCAGGCCAGATACCAGACAGATCAGGAATTGGGACATTTCCAGATCTGGCTTATTAATCAGGCCAGATACAAGACAGATCAGGAATTGGACATTTACAGATCTGGCATATTAATCAGGCCAGATACCAGACAGATCAGGAATTGGGACATTTCCAGATCTGGCCTGACACATAACAGATCTAGCATATTAATCAGGCCAGATACCAGACAAATCAGGAATGGGGACATTTCCAGAACTGGCCTGACAAGAAAGCCAGATCTGGAAATGTCCCAATTCCTGATCAAAAACAGATCTGGAAGTTGTGATCAGGTCAGATAAAAATCAGATCTGACTTTCTCGTAAGGGCAGAGTCAGTTACTCTGGGGTTCGGCACTTATCAAGTATCGGAATTCCTGAGTCCCACACAATGCTTCCGGTGCCTTCGATACCGTCACCTAGCAAAAACCTGCCGGGGATGCGTATTTCGAAACCCTGACCGATACAGAAGAGCGGCGGCAGAAAACCCTGAAAACCCGATGCGTCGCGTTGGCGCAGGACGCTGCTGACATAATGGCGGCTGTAGGCGGTGTTGCGTTGGGACAGATGGGTTGAGCGAAAAGAAGCAGATAGGTTTGGCTTGCAGGTCGGACGTGCCTTGAGATTACGCGTTAAGTAACGCGCAAGTTCTTCCAACATTTATGCTCCGTGTGTTTGAAAGCGTGAGTCCGTAGAGAGCCTGTGTTTTCAGTGTATGACAGCGAGTTGTGCTTTTATTTGGGTGGTCGCGTTGCCATTAATACACGGCATGGAAGTTGAAAATGTTCGAACGTGAAAGTGGGACAGAAACTGAAAAAGGGTCCTTGCGGCGTGTAGAGAAGTTTGAAGTGAATCTGCAAAAGCAAATGCGCCGTAGTGAAGTCTGTGCCTAGTGCGTGCACAAAGACTGTGTGTGTGGTTCCGACTACAGTCACTGATAGTGACTAGAGTTCGGACATTTTCAGGTTATATTCCTTTTGTCTTTTTTTCTCTCGCAGAGAAAGTTGCATGTAGTGGTCTTGAGCGTCAAATCCAAATAATGTGCACCCAGTTTAGTTCATGATTGAAACGTGATTGAATTCAGGGCAATACTTGGTTTAACACGAACTCTTCAGGCTCTTGTGTGGAATCGGGTATAACACGTAATCAGGCTGTATTTATGGTGTATTTCAGTGCACTTCACATATATTTATGACCAATATTTATAAGCTTTTATGATCATAGTGTTGATACAGCTTACTTTTGTGGTTACATGTTGGCAAAAAAAGTCGATTACACTTGCCTTTCATTACTAAATGTTGTTACAGTATGACAAAGAATGTACACAGGTTTTTATATTGCTATATTTTGTCCTTTATTCGGTGTTTCTGACTGCTAACAGGGAACTGTGCCTGAACTTGAGAAACCATTATGCATAATGTACACATGCATACCTAAAGATAGCAAGTGCACCAAAATAGCAAGACTAAAATGAATGAAAAGCGTACTTCTACAAAAGCTACAAGTAAGAGCAAAAACAATAATGAAGTATCAATGCATTGGTCATCTTATGATGAGGAATGGCATTCACATTGTTTTCTGCAGAGAGAAGAGATGCTTCGAGTTGGAACATTTAGATATAGCTACTTGTGTCTCACTTGATATCACCCAACCAGAACTGACCAATTTTGTCACACATTTATTCCTGAAATATTTGTTTTCTCATTTGAACTGAACGCAAGTACTAGTTACGTTACTTGTTTTAGGTTAGTTCATTACTACGCAGCTCAGCAAGACATTACTTTTGTAACTTTGTGACTTAGCAAATGCCCACATTGCACGTTCCACGGGCAATATTGAAATCGCCATTTGTGGTGTAAATTATGTTATCTGATTTTATTTTTCACTCTGTATCGCATGGCTATGATAGTCTCTGCATCTCATGGTCAACTCTCATCTCTGCCCATGACTGTGATGGTAATGGACAAAGAGACAATAGTGGTTGTCACCTCAGGACGAAAGATCATCAGTTTCACCCGTCACCTGTTTATGCAATACCATGTGCAACCCTATGCAATACTCATGCATAGGGTTCTTCGTTTTCGGGTTTCATGATTTTTCAAAAATCGCGCTCTATTTACACACGAGAATTCGGGGAGAAATCGGGCGCTACGATCTCTATTATGTGGGATATCTTTATTGTGTAATATGTAAAAAAAGTAGGAGGGAAAGGTTAGCTTGCGCCATGGCGGGTTGCTATTCCCAGCAAAAAAAAAGGCAAACAAAAAGAAAAACAAACCACCAAGGGCAATGCGATGAACATGTACAGTACTATGGCTATCAGGTAGCAGTTGTGTTGATGAGCTTCAGGACATGTCTTTAAGCGGGCCGTCGTTGCACAAGAAAGAGGAAATATATTGCGTTTTATGATGTCTGGTGCTAATGCCATACAAGCATAGCCCAGGCAAGTTCACGGCAGTTAATAAGATAGACCTGAAACAACCGACAAAAACTTGTCTGGTACCTGCTACATTTTAATGTAGGTGTTCCCTCATTACCTCGAGCTACGATAATTCATACTTTTGCATACTTCACACAAACTTCATGTCAACTCCATGTTTAGCCCACAGTTTTCAGTGTATTGAAAAGCTTATTAACTGAATGGCATTTTTGCCTAATCAACATTTTCCATTCCGTTGTGAAACCCTCCCACGGGCAGAAGATGGCTTCCGCATGTTGCTGACGCCATCTCTTGAGACACCCTCCTTTGAACATAATGCTCACCTACAGATGCCTGTCTCCTAAGGAAGGCACCCTTACTGCTTGGGCTTTAGCTGACATCAGACATTTAGTTTTGAGGACTGACGTGTTAAGCTAATAACCATGGACATGCTTCTTTTGAATATCTCTGCAGTTATTAACTTATGACTGCTTTTTTGTGTCCTCACTCATAATAGCACTTCTTCAGAGGAAAGGCAAAAAAAAAGGTGACCTGCAACATATTTTTGGAGTAATTTATGACAATTTGAACAAAAATATGTAATGACCTGGGGTTTGAATTAATGAGTCTACTGTAATTTGGTGTTCTACACAACATATTGCAACTATGTCCATATCAAAAAGTTGCATGCAGAGCCATTCCGTTCGTTTTGCTTCGTTATGCTGCTTCCTTGCTTGATTTGTTTATTTATGCCCTCAGGGCAGAGCAATGTGATGCTTGATGAACTTTGACAATTGCTTTTGTACTGCACTATCTTTTGGAACTCGCAAAAAAAGTATTTTAGAAGTTTACGCAGACTGTTCTGCAAATCTTGTAGTTCATGCTTTGTGGTAAACAGGCCTCATCAATGGACGTACTCTGAAAACAACATGAGAGGATGCGGTCTTTTCGTGTTGTCTTCAACATTTGCCCATCGCTAAGGGTTGTTTACCATGCAGTTTGTCCACCAGCTTGCCTGCATTTATGCTGTTCTATCAGTGATTGTAGGTCAAGTTATTGTCATGCAATCACATTATTGATGAAAGATGGAAATCACTGAAAAGGCTAGCCAGCTGTAGGACTCGAACCCACATCTTCTGGATTACGGGTCCAGGGCTCTACCAATTGAGCTAAGCTAACAGACCTCCCTAGCGACTTCCAAGGGTGCGTCATCTGAAGGGACAAACCACCCACTCTCTCTCATTCATCCTCCTTTCTCTCTTACATTTTTGCTCACTCATACACGCATTCATACGACGGGATCGATGCAAGCGGCAACTGTTGAACATGAGAGAACTAATGTTGTGAGGCTGGAGCACATAAAAAGCACAAATACATAAAAAGGCATTATTGTTTGTTGGTTTGTTACTGTCATGCTTCCTGCTTCTAAGACCAGATAGCACTTGTCTTTGCTATACTATCTGAAAGACAGATGAAGAAACACAATGTTGTAACACAACTGTGTTTAATAAAGCTCATGTCTTGCAGCCACAGCAACC
The DNA here is from genome assembly GCF_037126465.1 of Ornithodoros turicata. Lineage (NCBI taxonomy): Eukaryota > Metazoa > Arthropoda > Arachnida > Ixodida > Argasidae > Ornithodoros > Ornithodoros turicata. The sequence goes on along the minus strand of NC_088201.1, from coordinate 70,484,508 downwards.
ATTTAGTTGAGTGAAATGATGAAGCCCACACATGCTCTGTTATATTTGTTGTTTATTATTATATACTATTATCGTTAAACTAATATTAATAATATAACTAATTATATACTATTACGTATTATTATTATACTGCATAGTCTTATACGTGGTTGCAGATACCCAGCGCAGGTCTCATCTATCATACAGGCTGCAAAGCACACTTTTCGTAAAAGCAGGGGATAGTGGTGTGTGTGTGTGGCGGGGGGGATATGTTTATTATATTAAAAAGTAGTAGGGGAAAGGTTAGCCTCTGCTATGGCGGCTTCCTATTCCCAGGAAAGAAAAAAAAAAGGATGTAAGGTTTTTAACAAAACTTTGTCTTTTCAATGCAATCAACTTTTGATCAAACACAAGTATGGGTGATGACAATGAAAACATCATAACCACCAGGCCTATCAACACAACCCCTTTGTTTACATTGATATAATGTATGTTTGTATGTATGCAGGCTTTGGAAGGTGGGTGCAGGAGAACACTTTCCTCTTGATCTCAGGGCTTTGGGGGAATGGCCCCCCTTTTCATACATAAGGACTAGACAGGGCACATGATATTCTTTCATAAGGCATATTTTTACAGAATTTACATGCATTTTGATTACTACATGTATCTAGGAAGGATCTACTATGTGTCATCAATATGTTTACTAATAGAATCACTACCCCTCTGATACCAAACATACCTGAATATGGCCTCACATCATGTGAGTCCTACCAGAAGTCTGCTTACCACAATTTACAATATTGCAGATTAGATTTCAAAAACTGCAGCTGCTACATGGAATAAACTGCCGGAGTGTAAACACCCCATTTAATTGTTACTCCTTTTGTTGTCCACGTCCCATTTCTTTTCGACTTCTTTCGTGAAGGTTCCCAGTCGGAATAATTCATAGAAAGTTGGTGCTATTGGAGAACTTTCGCTAAAGATGAGTTGTGCAGTGAGTGGCTTATTTGCATATGCTCACTAATTAAATATATATCAACATTTGAATTTTACTTTGGACACTTTTGGGTAAGTACCTGGGCCTGCTTGCACTAGACTTCTGCTAGGGTCCTAACCTTGAGGAATTCCCTTTGGCACCGGCTTGCTAGTACTTTTGTCACATGCTACTGACATAAACTTTCCTATAAGCGAAATGCACTGCCAGAGTTGTGTCAAAGGAAATGCCTCAAGGTTAGCATCCTAGCAGAAGTTTCGTGCAAGTGGGCCAGTACCTCGAGCAAAAAATATTCTGAGAACGAACTGCATTGACACTCAGTAACTTTTTTCGAGTTATTAGTTGGATTCTGTTTACATATTTCTTGCGTGAAGCATCTTACAAATGTGCTCTTTGGCTGCTGTCAGTTGTGCTTCAGGGTCACATGGAAGATACACTGCGCTTTTCATTCGTCTTCTGTACCGAACTGGTGCACAGCACTCGTGTCGTCTCATCATGCAAACGTGCTGTCTCACCTGCGGAATGACATAACAGTCATTGCTGTTTACAAGTCAGGTAGAGAAGGATTCCAAAGCATGCCTTGTGGCTGTTCTTTAAGCAGTGTTCACAGAGACCAACTTCGAGGCGGTGCAATCTGCGTATACACAAGTACCAACTAGGCAGCTCCGCAGACAAACAATCTCACATCATCTTATTTCACCAAGAGAACAACATTCTCTTAAGAAATGCCAACTGGATGTTTCTGCAGCTTTGACCTTTTAAAGACTATTATTTTTCAGCTACACCTGCAATCTAATAATAGTAGTACGGCACTATGACACAAATAAAATTGCATCACCATTGGAAGTGATGGCATAAGTCATGTGACAATGCTCCTCTCGCCGACTTGCCAAAGCAGAACCAATTTCTGAAGGTTTCGTTCGGTGACAGATTCCCTCCAATTTGAGTCGGTCATGAATGTGCAGTTCGTGCAGAAAGTTGGCCTGTGTGAACGCTCTTATCCCTTGTAACCCTGTTTGTGTGACAGACAAATGAACATGCGATAGATACATCAAGTGATATGAGTAAGAGAGCTTTGGACACTGCTCTGTACAAAAAATGTGTAAACTGTAACCAACTGATAACTTGAAAAAAATCACCAATTGCCAACATAGTTTTCTTTAAATATTTTTCACTGAAGGTTCCGATACGTAAAACAGATATTCCAAGTGTCACTAGCAAAAATTTAAATCTTATAATTTTCATTCAATTAGCGAGCATATACAAATGAGCCATTGCCTGCACAGTCCATGGCACTGCACTGTCAAGTTTACGCAGGTCTAATCTGCACTATAGTGCAACCCAGCTTAAGACATACATAATTAATTTGCCAGTTTTGATTGAAATACATGTGTCAAGTGTGAACAACACACACTTGTTTCCTGACTGTAGGTCCTCTATGCCCACTCAGAAGAGCTCGATGCAGCGACAGCCAGCCGTCAAAGTCAGTCTCACCCATGCAAGTGTCAAAGCGATGCTGCTCGATTACAATCTCTGTCTCTTTATTACAAATATCCAATCATTACATGATTCTTTATTTGACACAATATCATTTTTCTTCAATACAAGTCAGGCCACATCTGTCATTCGATTGACTCGCCCGCAAGTTTGTTGCTGTTGTTGATGTTGCAAAACATAACAAAACTTACAAAAATTTCCTAGAGTATAATAACTATTGGGACCTGTATAAATGTGTGTGCTGACATTTGTAGTACAACATGGTCTTCACTTTTGCATTGAAATACAGATAGCCCGTTTGTGTTCCTGCCTTCAGTGTATGTCTCGGCCTTAGAATTACACATCTCTACAGCAACACACAGTATGACACATCGTATTGACAGTTCAGCACAGTGGATCAATTCTACGCACCTTGTTTACTAACAGCATATGAATTACCAGTGGAGGCTCCTAAATGGCAACTGTTTTGACGCAAGAGACTGTTTTGATGTGCTTCGAATGTGGGTCGAGGCACATACTACATCAGACAGGGAAAGAACGATATTGACATTAACAGTACGACTGGACATACTGTTCCTTGTGTGGCAGTTTCCGAACGTTATAATTAACAGTTGTTGCCCTCTTGCTGTATATGGCGCTACACATTATCCGAATATCTCTCTGGTTTCAACTATAACTTCGTAACGTTCCGTCTCATCTACAGTCCAAGGGGACGCGGGTATTCAAATTTGACCCACCCTTGCTTGCAATCCAAACACATAGTAAAGAACTTCAAAATTACGTGCGTGTTCCAACCTAACCTTGTTCTCCAGCACATCCACCCTCCGCCCTGCACCGTGGGCGACGCGTACAATTTACAAATAGTCGCCGTCGGCGTCCGTACAGCAAACGCATCGGGTTTTCGGGGTTTTCTGCCGCCGCCGCCGCTCTTCTGTATCGATCAGGGTTTCAAAATACGCGCCGGGGATCACAAAGGTGCAAAATTTGCTTAGGGTCCCATGAACACAAGACATGCACAAGTAATCGAAGAGAAAGAAAATGCCCTAATTGCAATGGGCCGCCACATATGGAGGCTGCCATAAACGACATGTAGCGGTTCATGTAGTCAGCACAGGTACATGGGAAGAAGACCACTGGAAACGGAGGGAAACAGTTCTCATGTACCAAGGTCAACTTGAAGCACCGCGAGCAGTGGCATATGTCTCAATTTCAAAGTCAGCACCAGCGCCTCACATATACCACAAAAACTATCCACCCCTCCTCAACGTCTCGACCTGTCAATCAAACTTAGGCGCATTTCATTGGTTACCGTTTTCCATGGGAGCTGCCATGACACCCAATTTTCTCCAAGATGGAGGATGGTGCTTGGAACGGCGAAGCGGAGATTTCGTGACAAAAATTTTTCACGGACTACTTTAATAAACCTCTACCCAACAAATGTCATCATGACGTTGGTAGACAGACCGAAACCAAAACAGATCGGAAGGGGAAAGCTGGGTTCCACGAATGAGCATTTGTTCGGTGAAAGAAAGTAGGACCGAAGGTCGCGTCCCTTTCAGAGATCATCGTAATCCTCTCCAAGACCGTGGCTTTCAGGCGCGACCTTGTTCGCCACTAGCTTTGAACCTAGTTCAACTCTACCAAACTCGTGGCGCTGTCGAACATTATGACGTCATTTGTTTACAAACAGGTAGAGGTCTATTTCATGCTGTGAGTATGTACGCATCTGCAAAATCAGCTTCAACTTTCGCTCCGCCATCATTATTTACGCGAAAATGGGATGTTTCGTCGCTAACGTTAGGCCTAGTTAAGACCGTGATACCAAGAAAATAGCAAGAAGAACGACCCTTATACGTAGGATTTTGCATTATATAATTGTGTTTTATTTATACATACATCTTTGTTCATTTTTGGTTCGATCTACTTACATTACTTGATTTAAAACTTCATAGTGGCAGTCGCCTGCTACGAAGAAGCGGTTGTAACGCTCTCCTGGCCAGTCACTTCTGCCAGCAACCATCTCTGCAATTCTGAGCCTTCCCAACATGCCTCGCTCCATGCAGACGGCGTTGATAAAAGTGGCCGCAAAATCCGTTGTTTTGGTCTCTAACGTGGTATCCGTTTCAATAGGAATCAATCGAGTTTCTCCAAAATGGTGGCACCCAGTAAATAAGGCTGAGGTATAGGTACTGGATGGATGTAATAACAGACAACTGTATTTCGACCTGTGATTGGCTAGATACCTTAAAAAGTGGGTGGAGCCTCAGGTATAGGCAGGTCCCATTAATGGCCAGACTCCCTTTGCATACACGGCACTGCGTGCCTCTGCTGCCGCGCGCTACTGCGACTGCAGCCAGTTCTACCGGCACCGTCCTAGCGTGAGGCCACGCACATCTGCCCGCTGGGACGTTCCATCACCGCCGGTCAGGACTCGTGTGGAAGAACACCACCTCCTCTACATTTGGTGACCCAAACAACGAACACCATGTTCGGCGTAATTCGGCCATTCACCATCCTAAAATTTTCAGCAAACCAGCAGCGAACCACTTTCTAGTAGGCAAGTCACACCGGCACCAGTGTTCCACCGGGGATCCGGAGGGAGACCATAGCCAGCTCAGTTTACGGCCTCCACCTGCTTCATGATGGTCCTCCACAGCATTTCTCTGGCGACAATCAACATTCACGCTCCTGTACCAATCGCGGTACTGTCGCCCACTCAGCAACAATCAACACTCAGCAACAACCAACGCTCAGCAACGATCGCTCAACGCAACTCAACACACTCAACGGAATCAGCAGCCACTGAACGCAATTAGTAACCGCTCAACCACTCAGCAGTCACACGTCATCTCTGGGACCCGCCCGGATCGCAGCGCTCTTGTTCCCGCCATCCCGCTGCAGCTGCATCAACTGCCACAATTACAAGCCGTGTGTCCAGTCGTCCAACACCCACGAGTTGTCCTCATTGTCCTCTTCGGCCCTCGTTGCTTTTGCGCCAGAAAAGCCCAACCATCATCATCATCATCATCATCATCATTCTCCTCTTCGCGGTATCGACGCGAACATCAACTGCGTGCACCGCTCCGCGTCCGAAGGGGGGGGGGGTGATGTGGCGGCCCGTGGACAACGACGTGCCTCTGCTGGCGCGCGCTACTGCGACGGGTAGCCAATTATACCGGCACCGTCCTAGTGTGAGGCCACGCACATCGGCCCGTTGGGACATTCCATCACCGCCGGAAGACCACATCCTCTATAACACAAAAACAAGTATCTTCCAATGGAATTGCAACGGCCTCAAAGACAAAATTGGTGATATCAGAAACCTTCCCTACAGGCAGAGGCACCCCATTCCAATATTACCACTATCTGAAGCCGATATAGGCCCATCCCGCCGCCTATCACAGTATCAAATTCATTTCTCGGCACCGACAACATCAAAAGCAATACTGGCCCTTCGGAGGGCATTGATTACTTCTAACTCAGCAAATGAAATTCACTACGTTGCCTGTAAGATCACACTCATGGGGAAAATGCTCAAATGATCTTTAATGCTCACTCGCCACTCTGTGGAGAATCGAAAGCCAGTCACAGATGTAGAATTATTGACGCCTTAACATCACAGTACGACATGTGCATATTAAACGATGGGTCATGGACTTACCGGCGAGGCACCTCATACTCCAGTATCTTGAATCTTTCCATATGCTCACGGGATCTAGCAAATGAAATGACCTGGTCAACTGACCTAGAACATCGAGGTAGCGATCGCATCCCGATCCTAATTAACCATGTTAAGTTGCATCGCTCTACCCTGCGACGCACCACCATGCTGTGTAACTGGCAGGCCTCGAGGAAGATGAACGCGTCGACACTGAAGAGTGAGATGACAGCTTCTGAGTTTTACAGCAACCATCAGGGAAATCCAACAGCCACCTCCAAGACCATTGTTATCCCGATGAAATACTCAAAAATTGACACACAATTTGCAAAGCTCAGAGCAGTAAGAAGACGCGCAGAACGCAAATACCGGCAACGGGAGACATCGAACATTGGAGAGAAGCATGTGCTACCCAGGTCCGCGTCAAGAAGCATCTCAAACGCCTCGCAAACATTCACTGGAATGAGATGTGGTCCAGTCTCACAGTTTCGACACACATTACTCGCATGTGGCAGGTCGTCAAGAGCTTGCGCTCAATACCCCTTCCAACGAACCCCTTCAAATCAATTGGTACTGTCAACAATCTATCAGACGTGGAGGTTGCAGACAAGCTCCTTGCCGAAATTATAGCCAAATCAAAAAAAAAAAAAAATCGACTACGAGGGGTGTTGAAGTCAAACCGGGACTTTCTGTCTCGTGAGTGCACAAATGGCTCACTCTACTTCTTTTTCCTCATTTTCACACACGACAGGCCTCCGCGTTCACCACGTGGTGGTCCAAAGTTTGTGCAAAACAGAAGGCACGTGCTGGACAAGATGGCCGACAACGAGGTGAGCGCGCACATCGAACAGCGACTTGTCACGAAGTTTCTCGTGAGCGAAGACGTAAAGTCATCGAAATTTACAGAAGATTTCAGGCTCAGTATGGCCACGATACATTTTGCCGCAGCAAAGCGTGTGAGTGGTGCAAACGGTTCCGAGACGGCCGTACATCGGTGCAGGACGACCCCGGCCGGGCCGGCTCAGACGCCAGTGTCAGAGTTCCTCAGAACATCCAACTTGTGAAGCGCCTGATCCTCAAGGACAGACGGGTAACATGCCTCGAACTGGCTCGAAAGACGGACCTTTTTGTGGGAACGTTGAACACTACCATTCATTAACACCTCCAGTTTTGGAAAGTTAGTGTCATTGGGTCCCGAAGCAGCTCTCCGTGTTTGACAGGCAGAGAAGACTGGAAATATCCAAAGAGCTAAGGTACCGTTTCGACACTGAAGGACAGCCGTTCCTTGATCGGATCATCACGTGCGATGAGACGTGGGCGTACTATTTTACTCCTGAGTCTAAACGCGCATCAAAACAGTGGAAGCATCCGGGCTCGCCAGCTCCCAAGAAGTTCCGAAGCACCCCGTCTGCGGGTAAGGTCATGGCGACGGTTTTCTGGGACAAGGCTGGCGTTGTTGATGTTGGTTTTCTGCCCAGTGGTACCACCATCAATAGTGCATATTACTGCCAGGTTCTCATGGATGTGCATTAGGCGCTGAAGAAAAAGCGGCCGGGCCTCATCACCAAAGGAGTCCTCCTCCTACAGGACAATGGACGCCCGCATACCGCGTATCTCACGACACGCACCTTAGAGGAACTTGGCTGGGAGTTGCTGCCACATCCCCCTTACTGTCCAGACCTCGCCCCCAGCGATATCGATCTCTTTGGGCCACTGAAGGCGTTCCTTGGGGGCCGCCACTTCAGCTGCGACGACGAGGTCAAGAATTCGGTCCGATCATGGCTGCTACGCACCGGTAAGGATTTCTAAGCTGCTGGCATCCAAGCCTTCGTGAAACGCTGGGACAAGTGCATTAGTGCAGCTGGAGATTACGTTGAAAAATAAAACTAATTTGTCGCCTGTAAGTTCATTTTACTTGCGTATGCGAAAAATGAAAAGTCCCGGTTTGACTTGAACACCCCTCGTAGTATACTTCTTCAATATTCACAGAGGATGGCCCTGATAAAACTACGTATCGAAGCAGGACAACCAAATCAAGACATTAATTGTCCCATTACACTCCAAGAACTTCAACAGACAAGTAGACAATCGCTGAAAAAGAAAAACATCCCCCGGGCCAGACGGCATCACCTATCAGTACATAGCAAATCTGGGTCCTAAAGTAACACAAGTCATTTTGCAAATATGTAACACCAGCTGGGAGACTCATCAAGACTCGGTCATCCCCATCCTCAAGCACTGAAGCAGCAAGGTCTGACAGAATCATATCGCCCCATATGCCTCAGCAATTGTTTACTAAAGACAATGGAACGTATCATTCTCAACCGACTCAAATGGTACCATGAAGAAAACCAAAGTTTACTGGAACAACTAGCTAGGTTTCGTCCAGCGCGGCGCATAACGGATTGCGTGATAGACTTCGTCACATACGTTCAGCAAGCAAAAACCAATAAGCTTGCTGTAATAGCAGTTTTCCTAGATACTCGGAGGACCTTCGACACAGCCAGCCACGCACACATACCCTCAGGCTTACTGGAACTGGGAGTCGATGGCACAACCATCCGATGGAGAACCGAACCGAGAGAACGATCTTCATGAGAACCAATAACGGAGATTCCCACCGCCACCAGACATCTCAGGGGGTTCCCTCAAGGGGGGGGGGGATTCTCAGCAACACTCTCTTTAACATCCTGATCAAATTCCCATCCCGAACAAATTTGGTACCCGCAGAAGCTAGGGAACCTCCAATAAAAGTTATCCACGACTCTGAGTCTCAGAGACAACATCATTCGGCTGATCAGTAGACACAGTTCAAATCCTCTAGTATCCAAGCTTTGACAGCGAAACCGTTCGACATTAGACACCTGCTTTCACGACCTGGCTCAGAATCTTTCGAGGCATCGAATGAAAGACTTCGACCAATCCTTTTCTCCTTGGACACTTCATCCTGTCCCAACAGCACCAGATATTCCCGGAATCAAAAAGAAAATGGGCACACCGGCAGTTGCTCTGAAGATATCAACAATCGTCTACCTTCACGAATTTTACTCAGAGACTGGGAAAATGTTTACGGACGGGTCATGCACCGACACAGGATCCTCTAGTGCGATACACTATGCGCCATTCACTGAAGGCTACAGGATCTCGCACGTAGCCTCTTCAACAAACGCAGAGCACCACGCTATCTACAAGGCATTCAAGTATACCAGCACAACAGAAGAGGCCACCTGCATAACCTGCACACACTCGAAACCTTCCATCCAATTCCAGGATATGAACAACACCCTAGTCTACAAAATATACGTTGCCCATCAAAAAATAGTTCATAGTGGAAAAACGGTTATGGCACAGTGGGTTCCCTCCCATTGTGGCATACCAGGGAAGCAAACTGCGGACGCCACAAGAAGAATGGCTCACAGCGAAGTAACAGTGTCGTCCATACCGTTCACATCGGATGATGCGAAATGTCTCCTCACTCAAATTGCTAAGAAACAAAATACAGAAGCCGACACTGAAGATTTTTGTTTAAGTTTAATTTGTACAAGCTTTCGCGTGGAGGTCCACGCTTCCTCAGGTACAAAGTGAAGTGGTGACACACATAAGTATATATAGTATAGACACTGCTGTACAAAGAAAGGGAAGAGGAAAGGAGATATGGTGCCACATGTCTGTGTACAATGAATAGCTGGGCAGACGGATAAGTGACCTCTAACCGTTTAAGAACAGTAAAAGGTGTTGTTGTGAACAAAAAGGCTCGCCAACCCAGTTTCGCGGAAGGGGGGTCAGGAGTATGGGAAACGAGTGGCCCAGAATGGACAAAAGGGAAGGTTACGGATTATCTAACGGAGTACCAGACGATGACTGAAAGTGGGGATTCAAGAATTGTGCACAAATAAATATAGATATATAGCTACTAAATTTACACAAGCGGATATAACGAGCCAGGACTAAGATTCAGACCATTTGGTGTGAGACACTTGAATTGCGAAATTAAGTAGGACTCTCTATTCTTACGTTTAATGTGGGCGACGGACATCTCGGTGCAGGACAATTCGGTGCAGGACATCTCGGTGCGGACATCTCGGTGCAGGGGCATTTCGGTGCAAGACATCTCGGTGCACGGACATCTCGGTGCACGGACATTCAGGTGCACAGACATTTTGGTGCACGGACATTTCGGTGCACGGACGTTTCGGTGCACGGACATTTCGGTGCGCGGACACTTCGGTGCGCGGACATCTCGGTGCACGGACATTTCGGTGCACGGGCAACAGGGAAGAAAAAGACGAAAAGTGTGTTGGGGCTGTGTCGATAGCGCTGAAAGTGATGATTTGCGTGGTGTCTCTAGCAAATAATTATTAGTGCACCGTCAAACATACATTGCAAGCATAAAGACAACTATGCAGCAAGTTTTGCACAGTCGTAAAATGTGCAAAAGCAGATTCGATATTATGACGTCTAAAAGTACTAAAACAAAGACGAAGGACGACACACACAGGTACCGCTACCTGTGTATCTCGTCCTTCGTCTTGGTTTTAGAGCTTTTATCCGTCATATCTTAAAAACAGGCCCAACTTGATGTTTTACGTCGATATCCTTGTTCATTTGAATATAGAGGGTGTCTTTAAAAAGTGTATTTAAACCGTGTCTTTAAAAATGACAAGATGCTCTGCATGAACAAGAGAGAGAGAGAGACACTGGAGCGCTCTCTGGTACTTTTCGTGTCTTGCGCGTTTTCTTTTCTTTTTCTTTTTTCTTGTACCAAAAGTAAAAGTCTACGTGAGGAGCACGTCGCTGGGAAACAATTGGGATGCCGGATTAATTAATAAAGTGCGATTAAAAAGTTACTGGAGGTTAGGACACGCGGCTGGAAATAACACCCAGCAAATTTCATCGCGAAGGGGGCCTCGTTTGTTTTTGTTTTTTAACCCTTGGTGAGTGGTGCTCGATTCCCCCAATTTAAACTCCCCCGTCCCGATTCCTCCGCCACGAAACAACCGGCTCATCTCCACCGGCCCCGATGCACCCGTCGTATTTCCCTCGCCTTAGTGCAGTGACCCGCAAAGGTCACAAAAGAAGAATGTCTTGGAAGTCTAAACACTTTTTCTTCTCTTATTTTTAAATAGCGAGGCTAAAGCGTATCATGTCTATATGCCGCAAAAATGCAGAATTTTGTTGTGGACTGCGTTAGTGCTTGTTTTGATATGAACGCCGCTATTGGGGTAGGGTTACCACATCATGGCGGTGAAACACTCCACGTCATCGTCATCATTTACGTTGTTATTACAACCTCTTAATTTGCACTTCGCCCTAAAACGCACAATTAAAAAGATACATACGAGTCGAAGATCTATGGACTCGTAATTGCGTATAATGGGATCCGGAAAGAATGTGTCTTCGAAAAGTGTCCCCGGAAGGAAAGTCTCCGGGAAGGATGACCCCGGAGAAAATGTCCCCATAAGGAGGGCTACGGGTGAACGGTATGGAAAAATGTCCTCGGACCCCAATCTACTACTAAGTACTGACTGCCGGTAATGAGATGAAGTACCTTTTAGCATTGTGTGACATTTGTTTTTAATTAATTAATTTATTATTTACAAATCCAAAAGACCACGAAGGCCATTACATGAGTGGAAAAGAGAAGCAATACAACACAATGTCAATGCTTATCTGCGATTATTAATCGTTTTTCATTAATTTGGTAAGATTCTTCAATTTTTTGCGAATGCGATGGAAATCCGCTGTTGGGTCTGCACTAAACATGTGGCGCTGTAACGACGTGAAACGACGACTACACATGTGACGCATACACCGAAATGTCCGTGCACCGAAATGTCCGCGCACCGAAATGTCCGTGCAGCGGGATGTCCGCGCACCGAGATATCCGTGCACCGAAATATCCGCGCACCGAAATGCCCGCGCACCGAGATGTCCGCGCACCGAGATGTCCGCGCACCGAGATGTCCGTGCACCGAGATATCCGTGCACCGAGATGTCCGTGCACCGAGATGTCCGCACCGAATTGTCCCACACCGAATTGTCCTGCACCGAGATGTCCTAGACCCGTTTAATGTCGGTGCGGAACCCAGATTCTAGCAATATAATTTTCAAATCAGTTTCAAAATCGTGATTAGGTTGATTGAAGTGAATGGCGACAGGAGTTTGGCGGGCATTTAGGATATCAAATTTGTGGCCATAAAATCTTTTTCTCATTGTGTTGGAGGTTTCACCGATGTATTGTGAATTGCACTTGCTGCAGAATATCAAGTAACAAATATTGGGTGAATTACAGTGGAGTGAATGACGAATTTTCAAACAGAAGTCACCCAAAGTGCAAAGGCAATGGTGGACGGCGCGATAAATTTACAGGTCTGGCACCGTGTACTACCACAGGGATAAGAACCCGGCGAGCGCTTCATCATGCATGATGACGTGAGGATGCCGCGCAAATTTTTCGATCTACGGAATGCTACTAATGGGGGAGTGGGAAAAATTTCCTTTAATTGCTCGCCAGCATGTAATATGTTGAGGTGGCGTCTAAGAATGAAATTGGTATTGACAAGTGATTTATGATATGTGGTGGATAAAACTACATTACTTAAGTCCTCTTTACGTTTCGGGGTGAATAAGGACTCCCTGGATAGGCTAGATGATTTGGCAAACGAGTCATGGATGAGTTCAAATGGGTAATTTCTTTTTTCGAAATCAGATACCATTTGCTGAGCATGTTTTACAAAATCAGTCTGATCTGAGCAGATTCGTTTCAGGCGCAAGAACTGACCATATGGAATACTCCTTTTCTGGTGATTGGGATGATAGCTTTCATAGTGGAGATACTGGCGCTTGTCCGTTGGTTTCTTGTATAGTTCAGTGGTCAGCCTACCAGATTTACATGACACTGTCACATCAAGGAAGTTGATGGATGACCTTGAATAGTTACAGGTAAATTTAATTTTGCTATGCAGAGAATTGAAGTGATCAAAAAATGACTGCAGAGATGCCTCATCACCAGACCAGAGGACAAAAATGTCGTCGATGAACCTGAGATATATAAGTGGCTTCCACGAAGGCTGGCCATAACACCGTCTTTAATCTTTCTGATGTGACCCTCGACGAGGCTGAACTTGGTGTTCTCTCAAAAGGTCTCAGTTTTGTACCTACGGAGCGTAATATTGATGAATTTGAAATTTTGCACGATCTGCACAACTTAGGTAGGAGAATGCACCTGAAAACCTTCTTTCACGATAAACCTAGCTCAGATGCTGCGCCCTTCCGAAACCCCTCTAGCTGGACGCCGGACTCCTCTAGAACTAGCCCCCTTATTGACAATTACATCAAGGCCGTTCACAAGGATATCAAGACAAATTATTCGAAATCTATTGTACACACTGATAACTTGTCTAATTGTGAGAAAGTAGCGCTACGAAATCTTAAAGCCCGTAATGACATTATTATCAGACCAGCGGACAAGGGTGGCGGTATAGTTGTTCTCAATACATCCGACTACATCGCGGAAGCAGACAGGCAGTTAAGTGACCGCTCATTCTACAGAGCTATCGATCAGGATCCAACCCCTTCCTTTTGTCTTCTTATTAATAAGAAAATTGATGAACTCGTCACTAGTAAACTTATCCCGTCCCATATTTCCAAATTCTTGCGTCCTAAGAACGTTACACCAGGTAATTTTTATCTTTTGATCAAAGTTCATAAACCCAATAACCCTGGGAGACCCATTATTTCAGGAATAAACACACCGACAGAGAAATTATCCTTAGTTGCTGACCACTGCATCAAACACATCCCACCCCTTCTCTCATCCTTTGTCAAAGACACAAACGATTTCCTTTCCAAAATTAACGCTGTCCATGACCATTTCAGTAACCATGGTGACATTTTGTTGGCAACAATGGATGTCGTTTCGCTATACACTAACATTCCCAATGACGAAGGTCTCTCTGCTGTTGAACACTTCCTTAATTCTCACCCTTCCGATATTCTTCCCATGCCCGCTATCATCCCCCTTTTAGAACTAGTTCTTAGCTGTAATAACTTCGTATTCAACGATCAACACTTCGTCCAAATTCATGGCGCTGCCATGGGCTCCCGGGTTTCACCTAATTATGCCAATTTATTCATGGGTCGTTTTGAAAACTCAGCCCTCAATTCTTTCCCCCTTAAGCCACTTATATATCTCAGGTTCATCGACGACATTTTTGTCCTCTGGTCTGGTGATGAGGCATCTCTGCAGTCATTTTTTGATCACTTCAATTCTCTGCATAGCAAAATTAAATTTACCTGTAACTATTCAAGGTCATCCATCAACTTCCTTGATGTGACAGTGTCATGTAAATCTGGTAGGCTGACCACTGAACTATACAAGAAACCAACGGACAAGCGCCAGTATCTCCACTATGAAAGCTATCATCCCAATCACCAGAAAAGGAGTATTCCATATGGTCAGTTCTTGCGCCTGAAACGAATCTGCTCAGATCAGACTGATTTTGTAAAACATGCTCAGCAAATGGTATCTGATTTCGAAAAAAGAAATTACCCATTTGAACTCATCCATGACTCGTTTGCCAAATCATCTAGCCTATCCAGGGAGTCCTTATTCACCCCGAAACGTAAAGAGGACTTAAGTAATGTAGTTTTATCCACCACATATCATAAATCACTTGTCAATACCAATTTCATTCTTAGACGCCACCTCAATATATTACATGCTGACGAGCAATTAAAGGAAATTTTTCCCACTCCCCCATTAGTAGCATTCCGTAGATCGAAAAATTTGCGCGACATCCTCACGTCATCATGCATGATGAAGCGCTCGCCGGGTTGTTATCCCTGTGGTAGTACACGGTGCCAGACCTGTAAATTTATCGCGCCGTCCACCATTGCCCGTAGCACTTTGGGTGACTTCTGTTTGAAAATTCGTCATTCACTCCACTGTAATTCACCCAATATTTGTTACTTGATATTCTGCAGCAAGTGCAATTCACAATACATCGGTGAAACCTCCAACACAATGAGAAAAAGATTTTATGGCCACAAATTTGATATCCTAAATGCCCGCCAAACTCCTGTCGCCATTCACTTCAATCAACCTAATCACGATTTTGAAACTGATTTGAAAATTATATTGCTAGAATCTGGGTTCCGCACCGACATTAAACGTAAGAATAGAGAGTCCTACTTAATTTCGCAATTCAAGTGTCTCACACCAAATGGTCTGAACCTTAGTCCTGGCTCGTTATATCCGCTTGTGTAAATTTAGTAGCTATATATCTATATTTATTTGTGCACAATTCTTGAATCCCCACTTTCAGTCATCGTCTGGTACTCCGTTAGATAATCCGTAACCTTCCCTTTTGTCCATTCTGGGCCACTCGTTTCCCATACTCCTGACCCCCCTTCCGCGAAACTGGGTTGGCGAGCCTTTTTGTTCACAACAACACCTTTTACTGTTCTTAAACGGTTAGAGGTCACTTATCCGTCTGCCCAGCTATTCATTGTACACAGACATGTGGCACCATATCTCCTTTCCTCTTCCCTTTCTTTGTACAGCAGTGTCTATACTATATATACTTATGTGTGTCACCACTTCACTTTGTACCTGAGGAAGCGTGGACCTCCACGCGAAAGCTTGTACAAATTAAACTTAAACAAAAATCTTCAGTGTCGGCTTCTGTATTTTGTTTATGTGATCTACAGGACTTGACTCCCCTCTTCGTATACGCATCTCTCAAATTGCAAAGGAAAAATGCGTCAAACTGTGGAAATCCTATCTTCGTCCAACAGACTACTTAACCTTCATAGACCCCAGACTTAGCTTTCACACCCCCCGGAGTATACGACAGCTACATACAAGCTTGCAGATAACCCTCCACCGAACTCGGCTGGGTGTGCTGCTAACAAAAGTGTTGTGAATCGCTACAGACCATCGGCCTCCAGAAACTGTCCCACTTGTGGCACCACCGAAGACACGCTACACATAACCATGCACTGCCCAAAGTACTCCACAGAACGACCAAGCCTTGAGAGCATCCTCGCTAAGCTGGACGATCGACCTCTCTCCCCCGTGATCATGGGACCCTGGCAAAATGAAATACATCAGACGACCGTATTAGCAACATTGTGCAACTATTTAAAAGACTTCCGTATCATCACCCGTTACTAACACGTATGTAAAACTCACATCAGCACTGGGATGTACCTCACATCCCAAGTCATGTACACATGTATTTTGTGTGTGTGTGTGTTGTCGGTCGTAAATGTCTCCTGCTATGTATGTCTATTATTTTATTTATACGTAATTGAAACGCTTTCAAGAAATGGAGCAGCAGACGCTTGATGGCTGTCACCCAGCTCCAATGTTTGTAAATAAACAGATATTTCTTCCTCCTCAACAACAAATCAGGAGACAGAACGATAGTATTCTGAATGAGGGTTGGAGCGGCTTCATGTGGCGAACTTCTGTTCTAATGCAGACGTGACTTGTTCAGAGGCCTTGTCAAGTCTCCTGTGACTTTTTAGCCTCTGCTCCTAATCACTTGTGTGATGAAATAAATAAATAATAATTCAATATACAGAGCGTTTTTTTTAATTCCGCGTTAGCGCCGATGAGCAACAGTGGCTATAACCGGCGTATACAGACGTGGGCAGATAGAGAGAGGATAACGGGAAGGAGATGGAGACAGGGGGCTTAGTATGCGTCCTGGGCTGACTTCAAGGGCACTGTGCCGACATTCGTCTGGAATGTCTGTCGGGAAACACAGAAAAAACCCGAGACAGCACAGCCGATGCAGGAATTCGAACTCGCGTCACCTCCCAGTCTCGGCGTGGAAATCGGTCATTCTAACCACTATACCACGGGAACTGTTTTTTTTTTTCGATATCCTTTGTAGATATTTAAATAAAAAAGCTATGAGAGCAGCATAGATGACGTTTTTGCAGTTGAGTTATTCTGCCAGGCTAGAAGTGGGTATATAACTACACATTGGCTAATTACCTCAAATTCATTATTGAATTTTCTTTAATTACGGAATTTCGGGCAAAAGCGAAATAGCAGAATGGGATATCCTCCTTCAAAGCCATTCCATTTTTGTTCAAATTCCTGAAACGCTCACGTGCGTTGAAGTATCCATAGCCGAATTTTCATATGCAAATCAGCCGTAACTGAAACAGCGGCGACCGGGAACGCAGCGCTCATTCCACGTCAGAGGGTCACATGCTTTGGAACGATGGAGATGATTGGAGTAGGTGCTGATCTGACGGGCGTGTTTTTTTTTTTTACTCAACTCGAGTAACCCGCGAGTTGGGTATAACATTTCGTCATGTGACCCTGGAGTAGTCACCTTCGACAGGATTTTTCGAAGGGCTGGAGTTGCTCTGTACGCTATCATTCGAGATAGTGGTTGGCTAGGAGCGTGCTATGAGGTGAAGTTCATTTTTAAGAGTGTAGCTGATAATAAAAAATGTTAACCTGTAAGGTCGTCGTCTGGCTACGTAGGCGTAGGCGTACGCCTTTTTGTGACAATTATGAACAGCATAAGTGTCACAAAAAGGCATACGCCTCCCGTTTTCGACAAATCAGGGCAGATAACGATATTATATGAGATGATGGCTGGCTAGGAGCGTGCTATGTGGTGAAGTTCATTTTTAAGAGTGTACATTGGCTACGTAAAATAGACATTGGAATCCTCCGCCCGTAGTCATTAAAAGCAAATCTAATTGCTTTTTTCTGAATGTTCTCTAGCTAGTTAATTGCTTCTTGTGTATGTGGGTCCCAAACGATATCAGCATACTCTAAAACTGAGCGTACGTACGTTTTTTAAGCGGTTAATTTAGTTGTGGATGATGCATATTTTAAATTACGTCTGAGGAACCAAAGTTTCTTGGACGCCTTCGGGCAAATGTTGTCAATGTGGTGATTCCACTTCAAGTTGTGTGACAATATACCACCTAGGTATTTGCAATACCCTGCTAATGGACCCTGCTAAATTGTCGCTGCCGCTGTCGCAAATCGCGTGCTTGGGAACGCGGCTTAATCCCCCCTCCCGGCTAGTCATCTATCCCACCTCTTTTTCATCTCCTCCCAGGCGGGAATAGGCGAACTGGGACGTAACCTGGGGAACTGAAGGCATTCAAACCAACCTTTTTTCTTTTCCTTTTTTTGTTTGTTTTACAACAACAAATTTACTTGAATGATAATGGCTGGAAATTTCATCACTAGAGGCGATACTCTATCCCATTGCTGGCGGTAATATGGTGCAATGGAATAACGAGTCGCTTCAGAGTTCGAGGGCCTCGTGCTATTGTGCTGGCTGCAGCCGCCGCTGAGCTGGTGGCCAGATAAACCTCTAGCGGCCTAGGGAAGCCGCCGACGACAGAAGATTGGGGTTCTCCTTCCAGCCCTCGTAACCTCGTTTTTCCGGTATCGATGCAATGAAGAAACAGCTCCAGTCGCCCTACTCCGGCCCATACCCAGTTACTGATACCCTATCACTTCACCGTATAATTATCAACGGCCGGCCAGACACCACCGAACTGTTGGTCTCAAGAACGCATTGTGTATCCCAGTGCATCGAGCATCCCAGCGTCCAGCCCCGGCATCCCAACACGCTGCACAGCCTGCAGGGATTTCGGGGTCTTCTGCACGCGTCTTTTGAACTGCACGTTCCACTGCCACCTAAGCAACGAAATACCCCTGCGATTTTTGGTCCTCCAGCCTCGTAATTTAACGCTCGCTATGTTCTTGGTTTATGTCACACGGTGTCCGGCTTGTTCGGTAGTTCTGCTATGGTATATTCACATCTTGGACTCTGTATTTTCAGACGATGCATTTGTTATCGTTTTTTGTTGTTTTGTTGTTGTATTTGTTCTGCAGTGCACTGTTCAGTAGTTTGCCTGATTTTAGGGATGCCTGTGCACTACAGATTTACTGATGTGCCACGTGTGAATAGTGCATAAGCATCCAAACATCAATTGTACAAATTTTCACAATCTGCACGCAAATAATTCACATTGGTGCTCTGTCACTAATGTGGCATGACGAAGAAACGAAAAAAAAGGGGGTTACAGGTGATTCTAAGGTCACGCTAAGACGCCACCAGCTCTGCTGTCGAACCTGTGTTCGCCCCAGAAGCCTTCAAGCAGATGTTATAAGCTCCCTGTGAAGGTCCCCACCGGCGCACTGCCACCGGAGCTGCATGCCACCAAACTTGTGTTTCGACAACGCTACACACCACCCAGGCCCATCAGGCAAGATACCCCGCCGATTGTTGTCGTTCTACTTTCATGATAACAAGAGGCTTGCCAGATGAAAGACATAAGTACAACAGAAAGTAAAAACCGTAACAAGTTTTACTGCTGACAAAAATTGAACACAACGGGCCTCCGCCAGGTGGCACACATACAGATGTATTAATGCTTCGTTAAGCATATTCACTGGACAGAAGGATTTTTAATTCGATGATGCCAGCAATCAAGGTCTCTTCAGCGCCGCCTCAAGTGGCTCCTTAGTGCCATCCCTTGTGGCCATAGCCGCCACCATAGCTGGCGCCACCAAATCCGGCTCCGAAACCCGCCCCACCGAATCCTCCGTATCCGCCTCCGAATCCACCTCCGAAGCCGCCTCCGAAGCCACCTCCAAGGCCAGCTCCACCGCCGAGGGCAGCACCAGCACCACCGTGGTAGTTGACAACAGCCCTAAGTTGGTGGCTGACGCTAGTCACGGGCTGCCTGACGTAGCTGACGACTGGGCGGGTGACATAGTTGACCTTCACAACTGGCTGCTTGACGTAGGATACGGTAGCAACGGGAGCAGCGACAGCTCCACCGCCAAAACCTGCACCTCCAAATCCGGCACCGCCAAGTCCGGCACCACCAAAACCGGCACCACCGAAGGAAGCGCCACCGAGCCCAAGTCCGCCAAATCCTCCGCCAAGACCGGCGCCCAAGCCACCGTATCCGACATCACCAGCGTAGACGCAGGCGACGAGGGCGAAAAAGGCAACCTGAATGAAAGTGAGCGTTATTTTTTTCATTACACACGTGCATGTGCTTTGTTTTAGAGACAGTACTTCTAATGACAGTCATTCGTTGAAGTAGATTACACTTCACAGTGGAATATAGAATGTTTGTCCTTGACGTTACGTGCGCAGTTCTATTGTCTCAAATCTCAAAGCAATGAGACGGCGTCACTAGACCTGTTTTGGCAGAACGCGGAAACAGAGAGTGCGTTACCACAAACGACTGATGTAGTTCAAACGAAGTACCTCAGAAGAGGCGCGAGCAAAGACACGCCATAGCGTACATATCCTGATTGTGAAATGATAAAGCGTCAGAGACTTTGGACTCTGAACTCGTTTAAGCCACTTCTAAAGAGCGAGGAAGACGAAGTTTACTCAAATGTATACGTGGCCAGAGCGCATACAAAATATGAACGCGTACCTTGGCACTTTGGTACCTTGGCGTGCTCACGATACCTCGGCGTACATACATACTTTGAGGTGCGTTTATGAATGCATGCGTTAGGCTCTCTAGACTCGCTAAGCCGCCACTCAGGATTGGACATTATATAAATGGTCAAACCTGATTTGCAGCTGAAGCGTCTACAGCTCTCTCGAGCGTAAATGGCTTCCATTGCAGCTCTCAGTCTCCCACTACTGGCGAAAGGGCTCTTTCAAAAGACGAATATGCTTCGCTTCTTTGCTATTTGTCATTTCTTGTATGGCTACCTTTTTGCTGCCGCAAGCACCATTTCGCCGAAACGTTTCTTATTCAGAGCGGTCTGCCTGCCAGTAGATGGCGACAGGCTGCTCTGGGGTATGTAAACGTAATGACGATTTTTCTCACTCCCTCACTCACTCACTCAGTCACTCACTCACAGAAAACTAATCAAGTTCCTGCGAACACGAAGACGTGTGCGTTCGGGTACGATTCCCCTGCTCTTCTCTCTTCACAATTATTTAACCTTTTGCTGTGAAGCTTTTCAAAATACTTCCATACAGTTGTAAGCAACTATAATGCAAATACGATCAAGCCAGAAGCCTTTGATCGTGTGCTGCCGATTTTGAACTGGGCCGCTCTCCGTGTGGTGCCCAGTAGAACAGCAGTCTCCGCACGAAATTCGGCGGCCCTCAACCTGCGTCTATTGCTTCGGTCTACCTTTACCGATTCGCTGGATTTTTTCTTTTTTTCACTTTTAGATAATGCGACTAATGGGATCTCTGCGCTTCGAGGGGCCGTTTCAGTAGCTTTGGCAACGCGTTGGGCACGAGCTCGCTGCGCGTGCAGGAGGCGCTACCAAGGCTACTGAAAGGGACAAGGGATCACTCGGGGCTGAGCCAGAAAACGGCGGCAAGTTTCGAACACCTAAGCATCCTTATCAATGTCATTTCAGTGCTTAGGGGTTGTCTGAGGTTTAGAGCCGTTCCTCTTGAAAAATGTTCTCGAGACACAAAGTGATACTCACAAAGGTCCTCATTGTGCTGATGTGCTTGTTGTGGAAGCGTTAAGACTTGCCATCTCGGCACCCTACTGTCCGTATTTATACACGACGCCGTCCACGGATTGGGAGAGGGAAGGATGTTTCACTTCCCGTCTAGTTTTCATGAATCCAGGAAACAGGGCTAAGCACTCCCTCTCGCTTATGAGCATCATGTCACCTTCCTTCTTGTTATCGGTCGTGAAGTTAGCCTGCGGTGGAATTGTGCCGTAACATAATGCTGAACTCAAACTCAGCAGCTTAAGACAAGGTGACGTCTTACATGTTGTGAAACTGTTTGTTGTCGCCCACAATAATAAAGATGTGGGCGAAATGCTACCGGGGACTGAATCTTCGTTTGAGCTCACATCCAAGGTCTTACGAGATTGGGAGCGTATTGATAGAGGATCATTCGTCTTCAACCATCAAGTAGGTTCATCAGGTGCAATAGACCATAATTACAGTGTGTTTGCTCTAACGTGTCCAGAAAGCAAGAAAAGCAACTGATACTTTTCTACTACTTGAGTAAGAAACAGGTACTGCTTCACTAGTAGCACCTGTTTCTTAGTCAAGTAGCTCAAAAGTAGCGCTGGTTTCTCTTTTAACCCTCGCTTTAAATAAAATTTCTGGACACTTTAGAGCAAACACCGTGTATATTCACAATATTGAGCATATGTTAAGATTCCACTGTACGCCATGAATAATATGAATCATGAAAATAAACAGTAAAAAAAAACAATGAATATAGAAACAGAAAGGGACTAGCTATAACTATTCAATATTTGATCATAATCCTACTCGAGGGCGACTGCCATTCGATTATTTCGAACACTATTTTACATTAAGCGAAATATCTATCGGACTACACATGTGCAGGAAGAATTTGTTGAAAATGGTAATACCTGGTACGTATGCCAATCTGCTGACGTCACCTGTTTCCGTTTTTTTCTCTATTTAACTGTGCGCGGGAAATAGATCCTCTTATTTGAGATATATGCGTTTCTTGTGTGGTTTGTCCTTGAGGTCGAGCTGCTTCACCTACATGATATCACTGCGCTGTTTCCATTACGCATTTCTTTGTGGAGTAGTACTTCACTCTCTTTAAAGTGTGTCGATCGACCCTTGAACTTGTGACCCTTGTGACTTGCATTGATGGTGTTGTGTACACGCTGCAAGATGGCATTTGTTCGTCAGTTGCTCCGGTATTGTCAGAAATTTACTTTAATGCGCTTGATGCCTCCGTAAATATGCTTTCGAAAACTTTTCGCCAAGACTCTGCTATTGTATGTAGGGTAAGGTGGGGCAAGATGAGTCACAGAGCAAGATGCGACATTTCTTGCTCGACGCCGCCTGTCTCAGAGACGCGTTGTTCCATGGGCTTGAAACTCTACTCATAGGTGGCTCTGTATGTCCGCTTTATTGCACGTGAGAATTGTCCGGGTTAGTGCTTGCGTTGAAGAAAAAAAATCGGTTACTTCTGCTTGGAATGTAAAGACAAAGGACTACAGAAAAGCATGCCTTTTCCAAGTCCACATCCTATTTCTTTATTCATTCATCTATATCTATGCAAAATATGGGCACTCTTGGTTATCCGGTGTTTAACTGATAAATTAATGCATCCGATGCACGGTGATCCGATGATATGCACGGGGCAACACGCGGCAACCTAATATAATTTAAATTTAATGCAATTTAGAGACTGATAAGTGAACTATCAGACAGCTTTATTCTTGTTCCTCACAGGTATTTTTTTTTCATATTGCCTAGTATATTTCTAGCAAAGCAGAAGCGCACCCAAAAGCGAGCGACCAGCGACACGTCAGACCAGCGGTGCCTTGTTTACAAAGGACGGTGTAGTGAAATAACACCGGGCCCTGTGTGGGGTTCTTGCACATCATGAAGGCAGTGAGCTCAAGGGGGCTTTCATCACCAGGGCGTGTCTCATGTTGCCCCACACGATGTCTTGTCTTGTCCCGAGGGTTGGGGCAAGATGAGACAATCTGCATTTTTGAATTTCTTCTCTTTATGTTTATTTTAGAACCGGCTACGTCCGTTCTGATTTACAGATCAGAAGCTCTAGACCTCTGAGAATGTTCCTATGGCTAGTTTTTTGAAAAACACGAAAAATAAAAATTTCATATTCAATTGCAAATTTCTGTCTCGTCTTGCCCCACTATATTGATGAAATTATTGTTGTTTCTCGTACCCAGTGCTTACTTCAATCCATTGAACAGTTAATTCGAGCGTCAGCGCCAGAACTGACGTTCTCAGTGGAGTACTCCAGCTGATTAAAACTGCTGTCTGTGAATTTAACTTTACATACAACGGGAGGTCTCTGTCTCTGAGAATATGAGAAAGCAAAATATAAATCTGTTCTCTCTGCTAAAAGTTGTCACTAGAAATTGGTTAAATCTGGTCTAGTCAGTTATCTGCTGCGGAATGCCCTAAAAAAGTCTTGCAGTCATCTTGCGCAGATACCTTATCTAAGCAGGTTCAAAGATTGACTAGTGCAGGATACTGCCGCACACTCGTTGTAAAGGAATTATTGTGTTAGTTTTCCTGTAGGCAGAAAGGCAAGCACGAGTCAGGGTGCAAGGTAGTGGTTCACTTGTACCAAACCGAGTCCCACACTTTAAAGGCGATTTCGGATAAACACAATGTAAGATCTTTATTTCGCTATGGGTTTCGTCTCAATAAGCTGACTCCTTTTTCCAGTTCCCAGTCGGCTGGCGGGAAAAGTCATGAAGCCCTAAACTTTGTCTCTAGCGCCAAGAACGCTGTGTATTATATCCAGCTAAAATGTGGTTTCGTATGAAAGAACTTATGTTCTGAGGCTGGAACAACATAGAAGGGACAAATACATACAAAGCCTCAATTTGCCTAAGAAATTAACGATGAAAGATGAAGTCACTGAAAAGGTTAGCCAGCTGTAGGACTCGAACCCACATCTTCTGGATTGCTGGGATTTCCAGGGCTCTACCAATTTAGCTAAGCTAACACGCCTCCTCAGTGACTTCCAGGGTGCGTCATCTGAAGGGACAAACCAGCCACTCTCTCTCACTCATCCTCCTTTTACTCTTACATTTTTGCACACTCATACACGCATTCATACGACGGGATCGACGCAGGCGGCAACTGATGACTTAGCTCAGCGTCTAAAAGCTTGTAAAAATTGTTATTCACTCTGGAGTGAAACTTTTGTTTTGGACAGACGATTCTCAAAAAAAAAAAAAGAAAAAAGCGGCTGTTAGGAGAAGCCTCTGCCATTCAAGCTTCGGGAAACTGTGTTAGCGAGCCGTCGGTTGTAATCCACCCGTCCTTGAAGCGGCTTTATGATATTGCGCTCTGGCCCCTTTCCCTTCTCAGTGAAGGTTGTTCTCACTTTCCCTTGCCTTTTCCCACACTTTATTGTAAAACGTTTGTGTTGTCCTGAGTAGATTGCTGTCACTTTGTGTTTCGAGTCCTCCGTGTCGCTCAAGCGCAGGATTTTTCTTCGATGCATTTCGTCCACCAGATCGCCTGTCTTTCTGCAATTTTTTGCTGGCCAACGTGTTTTGTTCAGGCCTTAGTTAGGCATTTTCTTTCGGGAGCATTGTAAACGGAGTAGCAATGTTTGGAATATCTCCCTCATCTCCACAATGCGAAAGCCTGAGTCTAGGCACAAACAGAAGGACGACACTAACACACGAGTGCCCCCTTGCCCACCAGTTGGCCTGCATCTACGCCATGCTGTCTCTTCTTGTCGTACGCCATACGTTCTCTAAGGTCTCATCTTGTTTTTTAATCCCACTCTTTTGTAAAGCTTCATCCAGTCAACCGTTTTCAAATAATCTTGAACTCCGAGTCACAACATTATGACATTGACATTTTCGCTCCTTCTCACGAGTTTCTTACACGTCTTAGTGCGATTGTTTCTGTTAGCTTCGATGTTTCACTGTTAACTTTCTCGCCATTTTGTCTATTTGAATGCCTTTGTTTTTCATAGCATACTTAAACATGTATAACGTTTTGTGGTGCACCAATAAGAACACGCTAGTGGTTGTTTTTGGGCACCTAGACAGAAATAAAGTTATTATTATTATTATTATTCTGTTGCACGGTATTCTCGCAGTGCATGTAGCGGTATGCATGACATCTGCAGTGGTATACACTCTATACATAGATCTGCACAACTTTATAGCACGCTTAAGGCACACCAGTGTACAGTATGGTATCGTCAACACTCATTATTTGAAGACAGCTCTTGGTGGGGCGCCTTCTGTGTGACCGTTACCATAAATGCAAGACGTTACAAAAAGGCGTACGACTCCCATTTTCAACAAGCCATGACGAGGGATGACATCGGTGGTTGGCTATGAGCGCCTTATGTGATGTTCTCTTTTTAGAGTGTACACGCATGACGTTTCGTTCTCCACTTGCATTTCTAACATATTTAGTAGCTGGTCTAGTCTGCTTTGTTGTGTTGTGTGTGTTTGTGTCGTTATATGTTGTCGTCAACATTATCAAGTACTTTGAATCGCTGAATGACCACCGGTAAATTTACCGCTGAATGTCCTTAGCAGTCTGTGATGAATGTACTGTACGCGTAATTACTCTAACACAGATAATCCTTTACTTCTCACTTTCGAAACAGAACGCGTAACTCCTAACCAAGCAACTCCTACCTCTTTCCAGCAACTCGTAACTTCCACCAAAACTGTTTGAAATCAGACATTAGCTAACCACACTTCAGCAAAACCGTGCATAGGCCAGCCGCCTGAAGACGATAAAAGTGTGCCTTATCGCGTCATCGATCACACTTTCGTTTTCAAAACTCATGCCGATGCATTAGTCCGATAAAGCCGTATGGGTATAACTGGACCACCAATTGCCAGAAGGACAGTCGCGAGAGCTCAAAACCGTATCTCGTCGTAAAACCGCGCTTCCTTCTTTTCACTTTATAAGGTAAGAGGCCCGTTTTATACCATAAGCCTTTTTTGGGTAACTCGCTCTTCAATTTCCGAATTCCGAACATCGAATGAAAACGAAAGCGATAAAAGTCGCCGGAAGTTCCTTTCAAAACTGGAACAGACCAGTGTTTGTGTAGTTTGGATTTCGAAACCGAAACTTCCTCGATTTGGAATTGCGAAATGACAGCGGCGTGTCACCATACTCTGCAGGGCGGTCACGGATTCCCGTTGTGTGGCACCATTTTTGGGGTCGTGGTCATACGATACCGAGCATATAGGAGGATGAACGTACGTGTTTGGCATTTTGAAAAGTTTATTAAAGGTTTCTCAGCTATAGCCCGTGGCGCGCACGGAAACGCCTTGATGTATTGTGGTTTTTAACATAAGGATTACTCGAAGGTATATAATTGATTATGTGTTGCGTGCCTTCCGGATATAATTTGCAACAATGTTCCAAAAAAAGGTTGTAATGAGTTTGGGTCATTGCATTTCTTCAGTCAACGCTATCCGAAAGGGACATATTATATTTCCTCTTATTTTAAATTTTCCCAGAATAGCGCGGTCTCTGTACTTTGTGTGCCAGAAGTACGCCGACTATTAACGTAGATACGTACAAGAGCTATAGCTTTGGAATCGCTACGTGCTCTCTAAAAGGTTTATCCCTCTAAATTACGCAATATGTGTGTGTGACAGGGGGTAAGAGGACGTAAACTGGGCACGAAAAATGACACTATTATCCAGTATCATTCGGATCTCGAATGTCATTAGTTACGAAGCTCGTGCAGCACGTCTTCTTGTAATGAGATTGAGAACGGAAAACTCGGGAAGCACCAAACTACGCCAATTATTTCACCGTGCGCCTCTAGACACCGCTGCCATCGCTGTGGCACCCCTTTGATGCATTTGGCGTAGATAGAAGTGGACTGCTGTCGTAGCTATTGCAGGACATCTTTCTGGAGGGCTTCATCTGTGTGGAACATCTTTCCTCCAAGGTACTCTTTCAGGGCCTTTTCCAATGTCTTTTCTTGCGAATTGCGTTTCGCACGGCACCCTTCGTCAACGTGGAGTCACTGGGCGTCAACTGGGCGTTAATCTACCCCTAATGACCCCTTGCTCCAAGAAGTCCACATGGGTGACACCCCGCATGACCCAGAAGACAGTTCCCATGGACTTCCCAGTAGACGGCTGCATCTTGCTTTTCTTTGGCGGTGGGGAAGCCTTATATCGCCATTCCATGCTGTTTCTTTTTCTCTCTACGCTGAACTGATGCATCCAGGTTTTATCACATGTGATGATAGATTGCAAAAATTCGTCCCCCTCGGATCGAAACCGGTTCAGCAGCTGCTCAGAGACTGCCACGCGCGCTCCCTTCTGGTGACAAGTTAGGTGTCGGGGAACCCATCTTGCAGAGGCATTGCGGATCAGTAAGTGCTCGTGAATGCTTGTATCCACACTGCCGACACCAATATTTCGCCGGGCTGTAATGTCCCGAACTGTTAATCGCCGGTTCTCGAGGCCTGCAATGTTCACTGGCGTTGCTGCATGGTAGCGCCTGTATTTCATCAGACAAGTTTTTGGGTCAGGTGCGTAGTCACTCATGCACGGCTTGCCTAACCCCATCGTCGGAACCAAACTTCAAGTCTTCCTCTCCGTAATGTCACAAAATTTACAACTAAATTCAACAACTGTCTAAAAAACGGTGTCCAGTAATGTACCGAAAGGCATATTCAAAAATTCGGAAACGGTGTTTCTTGGTATAAGCGGTTTCTGGCATTCAAGCGGTGCAGTACGCGAGACAACTAGCAGACGACAGCACCCTATGCCAAGACGAAGAAAAAGACGACTCAGGAGAGCAGACGACCACGTGCAGACGACAAGTTGGAGTTGGAATTAGAAAAGAAAAATATGGAGATGGTGGCTGCATAGCGGCTGCAAAACCAGGAGCCGGCTACTCCAAAACACTTGAAAATAAAAATCAGTAAATCTAAAAAGTTAGAGGCGCCGCAATGTCCACGAGAAATGTAATTAAAGCAGCTGTCGTACGCTGTCGAAGATCGTTCGGCCATTCTCCGAGGAGCTTCACAAAGCCTAGAGGCGGTGGTCCAGTCTTTCCAAGGCGGCTCTGAGGTCATTAAGTTGGACACTGTGTCTGGAGCAGTAAATTAATATAGGTTCAGTGTTCTTCACTTCATCACTCGACAAGTCCACGAGACGTAAGTGGCGCAAATTCGTAGCAGAAGACAGAACCACTGTGGATCAGTGGATCAGATCAGTGGACTGAGAACTGGCGGAAGAGCGCTTTGATTGGCCGGCATAGTGTTCATCGGCAGTTGACGCTTCTGGTGGCGTTGAGGCCGACAACGGCGAGCTCTTTCGCGACCACCACCACCACGCTTCCGGAATTCGCGGATGCTAGGCGAAAATATCTGACAGGGACATGGCGTGGGCTGATCGCTGGTGGACGCTCACATTTTTGACGCGTGGCGCTGGCTGTCCGACGCCGAACGAAGTTCCCTCCTAGGAAGTTGGCCTTAACTGTTGCTCCTCCATGGTGCAAACCTTGAACCGAGGTTAAATAAATAACTTTTTTATTTGCTAATTTAACTAATAACTAATTTGCTTCTTTGAGAAGTGAAATGGCTTTCCCGACGGAGGCAACTGTAACTTGATACGACCCACCTTGTGCGAAGTTGTAGTGCCAAGGGGGCCATGAGGACTCGTCCGGCAAACGTTCGGCCACATGTTTTCGGGTGTTTCCGGTGTCCGGTTACAACACAGCGTCCACGAAGAGTGTCTAAAAATAAAGAGCAAAAACAAAAGCCCGCGAAAACGAAGCGAAGGGGCAGTTGGTGGTTGGTTCGGACACGAAAAGGAAGCATAGAAAACGCTGCAACTGATCGCCGGAACCGAGGGTCAGCGGCCAGTAAGTTGCGGTAGTTTTCTCCTATACCGGCCATCATCCTATAGTCGGAAAGACGTCGTAACACAGGACAGAGAATTCTCGGAGGAGCATCCCATCTTTTGGTGGCGTCAGGGTCCCTACTACAACGAGTCATCGTCTCCTACGCGTTTTGTGACAAGGAGCGGCACACTCAGTGAGAGCACTGACTTTGTCACCGTGTCGGGGTCCTCATTAGGTTAGGCTTGATTGTAATAGTGTCTAGATCTGTCTGTGCAATTTCTATTGTTTATATCGTGCACCACATTTGCCATATTAAACGTTTGTTGTTTCGTTTGTGCTGAGTCTCTCTGCCTCTGCGGGTGCCCACGTTAGCGTTTCCCATCCCTTTGTGCTCAGTCGTCTCCAAAGCCGGGAGGCGTCACAATGGCACGGCGTTCTATTAAATTATGACGCTTCAAGTATGGCTGGCGGTGGCGTGCTATACCTGAGCGATCTGCATCCCGGTGTAGCGGCATGTTGTTCGGGGGGATCGTACGCCCTGGGCCGACTTCACAGGGAACGGTAGCGGACCGCGGTGGTGGCGGAACTGCTTGCCGTAGTCGGCCACGCTCAGGCTGGCAACGTCATGACTATCGCAGGGAGTGCCGACATTTGCCTTAAAGCGTCTGGGGAAAGCTTCCCATGGAAAACAGCCAGAGAGCACAGCGGGCGCCCAGATTCCAACCCGCTCCAGCTCCGAGCGGCGTGGGATGCCACCATCGTAGCCACTAGGCCACGCGAGCTGGCGAGGTATGGAGGGCAAGTCACAGTGAACGCAATACCCATTCTCCCTTAAATGTTGCCCAATTGCTTACATTTCCCACGCCACAGGCCAAAGAAACATTGAACATTCCACGTTCAGTGAAGAAGAATGACATGAACAACTGCAATAGATCTTATTTCCTACATTGGGTTGGCTCACGCAACTGCATTGCGAGCAGTGGTTTATCGAAAATCACAAGCACGGGGTGGGAGTTCCGAAAATGGGGGGGGGGGGGGGGCGAGGGAAATTATTACAGTTACCTCGCGGAGAGGGGTTGCAACCAAAGATATTAGGCGCTTAGAGGGGTGTAGAGGGGCTGAACAAACCACTAGATCCCAGTGCGGCTGAGTGGCTGCTGGACTGCGGGGCACGGTGGGTTCTTGACTGCGCTGGGTGGACGCAAGCAGTAGTTTATCCAAAATAGCAAGTACATGGGTGTTGCAAAATAAAAACAAAAAAGAACGGGGGATTTTATAGTTACGTTGTAACAACTTTACATATCATTGCCGATATGTATCTAAAACTGAATTAACACAGGCCCCTGTGCAGGTAGCGTACAGGAAAGGAAGGCGAAGGAGAGGGTGATGTCGCTAGAAATTTGGGGAATGGTATGAGGGTCTAGGGGAGTCCATGGTTACTGAGTTTCTTATATGATGGTGATGTGTTCTTAATGAGTCATGAGAAATGCATTATGAACTCAACGTCCAATGTGTTTTTCTATCACATTTCTACCACGAACCCTCTAAATTTTAACATAGACTTTTCTGATGAGAAATTTACCTAGCATTATTGTTTTACATGGGGATCTGGATAAATCACTGGTCACCAAACATGATTTTTCAGTAGATTTACACCTTAAGGGATTACTGAAGAAGGAATGGAAAGTTTTAGTGAACCGTTTTCACTCAAACGGTTCGCGAACGGTTCTGCCGCTCTCCCGCCGGGTGATTCTATTCAGAGTTATTCCCTCTTCTCATTTGCCTTCCGTGATGCCACTCGTGGACATTCGAGCGAAAACGGTTCGCCAAGGGTATTTCGGGGGACCAATGAGAAGGGGCAGCGACCCAGAGCGGAATCTTTTAGTAAAGGAAGTGGCAGAACCGTTTGAGAACCGGTTGCGGAAAACGATTCGCTGGAACTATTTTCCATCTACAGGCAATGCTGTTCCCTGTTATAAATCACGTATATGATTTGCGTGAAACCAGAAGCCTACTTTGTTGGCTGGATGGAAGGGAGAACCACAACAAACTCAGATGGCCGTCGCATGAAGCCGTCGCCGAGAGATATAAAAACACATTTTCCTCCTCCATGCAGTTCACCCGAACCCCTGCCTCTCGAATTTCTCATGCCTCTATGTCACACGAAACGAGGGCGACGTCTGGTGGATGAGATACGTTCCAGAAGTACGCCGCCTGACACACATGATGCCCGCCAATTTCAAAACACCGCGCGAGACAGATTCGCTCCGTCTGTATGGAGGCTAATCGACCATGGTTTACTTCTTTGCACTCATCGCTGAATGGAGGAGACACGTTTTACAAATACACAAGTGGCACTCTCGGTGCTGCACTGTCAAAAATTGCAGACAATCACGGAAGGTTTTGCTATTTTCAGCGGCAGCTGTTAGTGGCTTTTCGCTGACAGCAGGTGACCCAAACTTCTTCAGAATCGCCGTCAAATGATGGAGGCTGCCATATTGTGCCCCCGAGTTGTCCGACCGGAGTTGATGCATCCCGCTAGTTTTGGCGAAAGAAATCTCAACTATGTAATAGTAGCGTTTTTCCTACTTTCTCTTGCTCATACCAAAGAAAAGTTTCGTAGTTGACCGAACAAAACGATTAGAAACAGAAATGAGTTGCGTACTGTGCATTTTACTATTCTATTTAGATAGACGTGGTTCACCTCAATGCAAGTTTCGGTTTCTGCTTTGTGGCTGTCAGACCATAAGCTGCGCCAAGGTAACTTTAATTAGCGCCTCAAGGCGCTGTTTGTTAAAACTGCTACAAAACACTCCTTATCGGCAATCATCTGCGTTTGCTTTCCGGTTTCGTGTGGCAATAATGTGAACATGCCATGCAAATGCGCCGTAGAGGACTGTAATCGAAGGTGGGACAGAGGAGGAGGAGTACCTTTCCACAAGTAAGTACTGCAATTTCATGCACGTTGAATTGTTGTAGTTTATGTTTCTCTGAATTGGCTTCATATGCCCGTGATTCTACGACGCATCATCATCTTCGTTATCCAGTGAATATATTGTTGCAAATTCGTACAACGCAAAAAGCAAGATATATTTTCTATGAAAGATGAAAGTCAATGAGAAGGTTAGCCAGCTGTAGGACTCGAACCCACATCTTCTGGATTACCGACTCATATCTGGATACATCTTCTGGATTATTTTCTAGCCTCTTTCAAATGTATACATATTTTCGAAGCGCGGGTTTTGTATGAGATATCTGTGGTATTGAAGGTTCTGATAATCTAGTTTTCATTCCACCTGTTATCCAAACAATACAGCACGAAAATGCTTGGATGTGGAACATAAAGCGCAATCATTAAACTGATACTGCGGCTTTGCTAACTTCTCTATGGATGTGAAATTCTGCTACAATACTATGTGTATAGCAGTTCCACCTATACCAGTTATGTATCTGAGTCCTTGATGTACCTCTCCACGACTTCTTTGCCTTATTTTTGTATTGCAGGTCTCCAGAATTCCACACCCTTCATGCACTTGCGCTGACATCTTTCCAGCTTGCATATGCTATATACATATAAATGAACACATCGGTGTTTCAGACGGAGCTGAAATATGTGAATGTTGCTTTGGTGTAACAAAAAAAGGTGAAAGGAGGTACTTAAAGTATCTAACACTGAAATGAGTATTAGTATTCTATTTTAAGTACTTTTCAATGTGTGTACTTGGTACTGTGCTCCAAGTACTTTTACCCAGCGCGTTCTCATCAAATAGGGGCATTTGGGAGAACGGAAGGCAGCGTCGACAAGCTTTGCAAGTTGAAAAGACATAACTACTGTGCTACTTTTAGTCCTTCAGCAATCCAAAGTCAGGACCATAAAAAATTTCAGACGTGTTGTGCTATACTAAATGCAGTAGCTTATTTTTGAATAAAATCATGCATACGTTGTTAGCACCGTTTTAGGGTGTGTCTAATTCAACAAAATCCAGGAAATGAATTCTCACATTTTTAATATAACACCCCAAGCACAGCGATTTGGTGAAAAAAAGACAGAAAAATATGTCGACGAGTCAGATCATGATGGCTCACAATGGTGATAGCAGGTAGGATGTATTGGCTTAGAATAACCAGTATAACCGGAGCAGCTATGGTTGTGCTTATTGTGCTGCAAAACGAGCACACTCTTAGAAATAATGTCCAAGTTGACCAGCATTTAACACGACTTATTAGTATAGTGCACATGTTTCTCCGATTACACTCCTGACACTGTCACGTGAGGTATGGTGAACACGTTACCCGAATGGAAGTCTAAGTTCATGTCCACATCGTAAGAAAATTGAAGCTACACGATTTGTATGAGTGGGTAGAATAGAGGTCTAATATAACTATCCATCTCCTGTAGCAGCAACAAAATGAAATACGGTTCTTAACGAGACTTTATTTTGCTGGTGCACTCTATAGTCGTTAGATGCATCACAACAAGGACATTCCCTTATTGCACACAGAGGTTCAATTATTATTCTGTCAGGTCCACTTGGTATTTACCAGTGAGAAATGAACTGGTCCAGCTTCACAAAAAGCACAAGCTAAGCAACCATTAAAAAAGTAATTGCTTTCAACCTCTTTGTCACCACCAATAAGCAATATAGCAACTACAATATACTTGATGAGTACTTTAATGTATCGTGTTCATTGCGCTAGGTTCACCTGCCATGTGGTTCTCTTTGCTGTTGTTTATATCCATGATCACATTAGGTATTACACTTGGTTACTTGGTTACTATTACATTACACTTGGTAGCACAGTTTAAGGTGTTGATGTTGGCGAAAAAAAAATTTGTGAGGAGGAGGGAGACAATTTGTGATGCTTTGCCCATCCGTGCAAATGTTCATGCATTCAACATAATGTAACTTAATGTTTATCTGGCTTCTGTGTCTACATTTCATGTAAATGTCGTTTCAATTTCATGTAAATGTGAACAATGCAATAAGATATGTAATCTTTTTGTGGCTTTGCTAGGTAACTAAGTAACCATGTAAAGTAAACGACTCCTTTTCATTCTATGCGTACGAAACAACCTCACTCTATCAAACTGCTTCATACGAACACACACTGCACAGACGTCCATTTCTTTCGTACTCGGAAAACTCACAAAAGCAAACACAGATTGCGAAGACAACAATCACACATAAAACACTGGAGCCATGTGGACTTCCCAACACGATTGAAAGTAACTGTTCTGAGGCTGGAACACACAAAAAGAGAAATACAAGCATCGCGAACAAACTGCGCGTTCCTCCATGTTGTTTTCTCGGCGTGAAACGCTTTGCGGCGTTGGATTCGGCTGCTGCGAGTCAGGTTGGACCTGGATTGGATCTGTAGCCTACTATAATCCACTACGAGCCAACTGAGTCACCTAATGGCGGTTTTAACGCTGCGAATAGGCTGAAATACATAGGAAGATGGCGACTCTGCTCCACCTGGCTGACAGTGACGAAACATTTCATATTGCCGCTAGACGTCGCACAGCGCTTTCCGTGGTGGATTGCAAATTCGTTTGCGAAATGTTCGTTTGCAAGATGTGTTGACATGTTGATAAGTGTGATAATGCGTTGATATGTTGATGAAGTTATTAAAGTCACTGGACGTAGTTACCGACACATTTCGAACTGTGTATCTTTTTTTTTTTCTTGCAGGGCAGTTCGTACGATCCTCATTGTGTACAAGAGAAGACAAAGCACCTCAAATACCGATGAGACGTGAGCGATATACTGGCTCCACTCTGTTTACACAGTAGCTACGATGGCTTTATGGTCTGAGAAATGATTGCTGATGATGTTGATGTGGTGAACCGAGACCACGTTCGGTCCCGTTATTACTAAATCTATGCAGGTGTCATTGCGCATCATCGGATGGGTGACGTCGTTTTTGGTCACAAACCCCAGTAGCTGGCAGACTTGTTCCGTGAAAGTTGTTTGCTTTGATACGTCTACGTTAAAATGACAATGAAAGGATATCGGCAAGCCTACGACCGTTTTCAATTTGTTTCTCTGTACCAAAGTATTCATCCTGTGAAATATGAAGTTAAAAGTCGTTCAAGTAGCGAAAATATTCTATAATAACCCCGGCCGTAACGGATGCTGCTGTACGACCCGTATGCGAGGCGAACTGGCCGTGTCGTCAAACACAGGGGATGTTACCTACTGGCGGACGGTCTTTTGCGAGCAAATTGCAAAATTTGTAAGCCAGCTTGCAAACTTCGTCATGAAATATGTTTTAACTTGACCTGGAGCTAAGATCGAATCTAATGGTTGACAGAGAAGCCTGCCGGGAGTGTAATGTAGCTGTTGATTGTCGGCATGGTTACCAGAGCACATTCCCCTCTGAGCTTCCTTTTTCATCAGAAGATGTGTTGTGTCGGTGACCTTTTGGGAACTGCTGCGTACGGAACGACTTCTGGACGCTCTGTGCGTCGCATAATCACCATCGCTGACAATTTTCGTTTCGCCGTATTTCTGCTGATTTCGACGGCAGATATACTTCGTTATTCGAGACCACACACACACACACCTGCCCGAAACACTCGAGGCCGGACGCTGTCAAATGAACTTTGTTCTCCCGCACTCCAGTATAAACATAAGACAAACGCCAGGGCGCAGTCTCCTTCGAACTAGCTGCCGGTACACACGTACCTTATGTATGTGTCTGTAAGATAATAAACTATAGACCTCCATGTAACACTGGCGACGGGTACGGGATCTGCTTCTACACTATCAGAAAAAAAGGTTCCACGCGAAGATTTTGAACCTTTTTCCTCCTCGAAACCTACGATGAAACTTTTCCACGGCAAAAAAGGCTTTGCTGTGGTCACAATCTCTGCTCCTCGTGAAGCTTCTTCTTTTTTGGTTATTTTGCACGTTGCGAGCGCTCACGTGTTGTGATGTCACCGCCCTGAGCGAAGAGCAGGCTGGTCTTCTCGGACCAATAGGACTGTTCCATTTGTTCCGATAGCTCGCATTCTCGTGCTCTCGTACATGCTCATTGTGTTCCAATGTTCGTTCCCAGGCTCGTTCATTCTTCCCGTCTCAATATATGGCTCGCTAGTCGTGTGAAAATAATGAACAAACATGTATGTCACTGTAAGGATAATCGTCGAGCAATACGCAAAAAATTGTAAATCATTTTCCTACCCTGACGATGGTGTCGGGTGAGAATGGTCTTAAGTATGATACGAGAACTAGTGTGTGCTGAGTTCTAGGGCACGTGGGAGTCCGAGACCAGAAAGGAATGACGTTGTAGTATCAGAAGTATCAAAAGAAGAAAGAGGAGGAGGGTGCCTGTTCTCTCAACGTGTACACTTATTTCATTAACTTTCTGTAAATTTTTCCTTCAAGCATGGAAGTACATCGCGCAGCCTTACTGTCAGGCTTCATAAACAGTGCGAAGAGCAATTCTTCCCGGACGGAACAACTTTACAAAATGTATCTGGTCCAGTTGAAAGGCATCCTGACGCCAAAAATAAAATAAATTCGCAGTGCAACGTTTTTCTAGTGAGCTTGAACAGAACGCTAGTGAACTGTTTTAATTCCATGTTAGCACCGCGAAGCAAGAGAATGTTATGGAACTATTCTAGACAATCGACCTCAGAAAATCCACAGAATCCTTGCTCTTCACGTTCATTACTACATCAACACTATGTCCGCATTGTACTATTAAAGAGAACAATTCGACCACTACTATATGCGTCCATTTCGCCTTTGTTGTTCATCACAACACCCGTAGCTATCAAGACGGTGTGAAGTACACGGTCGCAAGTCCTCACAAACGGTGCGGAGAGCGTTTCTTGGCGGACGGAAGAATTTTACAAAATCTGTCTCGTCCAGTTGAAAGGCATCCTGACGCCATCACGTCCATGGGAGTCGCTTGTGTGATCGCCCAAGCGGAGAATCACTCCGCCATCTTTCTTGGGCAGCTTCAACGTCAGCGAGTCGTTACGAATAACGAAACGAAGAAACTTATCGACGCCCTGCTGTGGCACAATCTCTGCTCCTCGTTTAGCTTCGTCGTTGAGGCTATCGTGCTCGTAATGAGCCGTTACGTGTTGTGATGTCACCGCCCTGAACGAACTACAGGTGGTGGTGGTGGTGATGGTGATAGGGCTTGCCGTTGTCGGCCTTACGTATGTGGGCAACGTCACGACTGACGCCCTGGAGAAATGTGCGTCCTGGGCCGACTTCTAGGGGAACTGTGCCGACATATGTCTGAAAGCGTCTGAGGAAAACCCAGGAAAAACCCCAGACAGCACAGCCGGCATCGGGATTCGAACCCGGGTACCTCCCAGTCTCGACGTGACATGGAACGAACTACAGCTGCCAACGAGGCTGCAATCTTGTCGACCAATGACGTTGTTTAATTTTGTTTGGATAGCTCGCATGGTTTGTCTATGGTTTGTCTATGGCTTGTCGTTGTCACTTCTCCGTCTTCTTTCTCGTCTTCATCTGCATCTTCTCGAGAATATCTCACAGCCCTCATGTAACCACTGGTGTAAATACGATGAAAGGGGGAGCGTGTCATTTTGTACACAGTCGTGGACCAATACATGTTCGTTTCTGCAGAAATTCCGTTTCTGCAAATCTCCAAATGAAGATGTTTCACATTCTAACGAGTGGGTAGACCCACTCGTTAGGCAAACGATCTCATTCGATCGTAACTGGACCGAGACATTACGCCCCTGTCACTTTAATGAAAAGAGCGCGTCATACACCACGTGCTCGAGCTCCCGAGTGCCTCGCGCCTCGTTAGATCATGAGCCATGGAGGCGATGAAGCCAGTGAGCACGTGGACACATTCGTTAGGCAGACGACACCGTCGGTCGTTACGCGAGCAAGAGATTACGCCTTTGTCCCATTAACGAAAAACGCGCGTCACGCGTCACGTGAAACGTGTCATGTGATATCGACTGGTGTTATGTTTCCATAAGGTGCAGACATCTTCCTTGTCATAGTCTCCCGCAAGAAACTCGTCACGCTCAGACGTCTGCTGAATTTCAGGCACCGGGAACACCGTATCAAGGACACCGCAGATGCAGAGTGCTCTGGAAAGATCCACAGCGTGCTCTCCATGCTCGAAATTTCCCACTATTCTTCCGTTTCCAATCTTTCGCGTGTTACAGTGAAGACACAGCATAAATATTTGTGCCCATGGTGTGCGGCTCATCAACGCGATCAGTCATGATCCTTCGCTGCTGCAGCAGCGGCGCAACACCTGTTGCCTGCACAACTACTGCCCAAAAGACCCCACACCCGGGCTTGAACAACTTCAGTGCCATTGCGACCTTTGATTTGCCTATTTTTGGCCCGAAAGCACAATCACAAGAGGAAATTCACGCCCTCCCTGCCTTTGCTGTGTGCAAGGTGTCGTGTGCCAACAGCGCATTTATATGGTGATCGCGTGAGTGCGATAATGCCTAGATATCACACGAACGGCCTTTACCTGATATCGTGATCGCACTCATGCAGTCACCCTCATGGTGATCCTCTCCTGCTATCCTCTCCCAATCTGTCCACGTCTGTACGCCGCTCATTGCCCCAGTTGCTTCGCGGCCCTAATAATGAATACGAAAATTGCAGCCAACTTGTCGAGACCGCAACACTAGGTTGTATTGTCCCACTCGATTCGACGTACATCATGCGAACATGAAAGACTGACATCTCGGGCGCGCGACAAACCATTGCAATAAAAATGAGGCACGAGTGGGAAAATTTACGAATCGTTCTACATTTTACTGTTAGCAGTTCCCATGAACAGGTTCGTCAGTAACTTCAACCGTAACATCTGGTCTCTCACGACATTCTCGAAAACGAAAAATCAACGCACTGGTGCCTGCTCATCACTATTTCCAATATGTTGCCACAGCATTATTTACGACTTCATTCGGATACACCTGTCACGGTAAGTTTTCTATTAAAAATGTTGCTCAAACCATCGCGGACTACAACGTGGATAGGAAGAACCTGTCGTGAATAATTCGGGATGAGCTCCAGGATGGGTGTACATATTTTACTTATCTTTTGCAGCGACAAGTCACAGTCATGTTTTACGGCTCGTAGCGGCAAAAGAGTGGAAGCTGCTCATGTGTTCGTAGTGAAAATAAACGGTTCCCAATCGGATATCTGAATACATCTCGTTCCCTCCCCCCCCTCCCCACACCTTTTTTTATGCTCTCGTTTTAATGTCCATCTCCACACTCAATCTGCTACGCGGAATCCGGACGCGATTGAAGGGCGATGACAGCTGCTCTTCGTTCGGTTTATGGCCTTGTAGAAGCTCATAGTGTGACGGACTAGTTTACAATGCGTCATACACGGCTTAGTATTTTACACATGAGCTTTAAATCACTTGAAGCAGGCGGAGAAAGCTTTGGAGAGATCTTATAAACCGACAGGAAGAGGCATTCGGTATCTTATGGCAACATGACATCTCTGAAGTTAATCTTCTGCGCGCTCACGCTATGCCGCCTTACATGGGCTTACGTCTGGACTCCTCAATCAGGTAGATACATGTATGTGCAAGTCTGCTCAACGAATAGCTGTAGTTCCTTAAACCTCGCAGCGGCGTTTTGAAAGTGTAAGTAAAGATGTAAGTGAACATTGTGTAGTCGGTCCATGGAGATCATGCCGATCATCTAATACTTCCACGACTACAAAAGGCCTTCTATCGATTCTGTCCTGGGTTCTGCGGAGCGCCAGCCAGCTTGAACAGCTGCACTGATCAGACACTTGCTGCCCTTTCTCATGTTCCGAAATTTTGAATACGTTGTCCTGCTTCGTACGGCTATCCATATCTAGCGTCCATTAGTTTTTCATGTAGTTGGCGATTTCTGTTCCTGTCTTTGGCCACTTTCACGCGTTTGGCGCATTCATCGGCGTTATATCACCTTAAAGCGCACAAGAGAAATAGCCAATGTGTGCTTGAAAAGTGCATTTCTATGGCTCGACTCATGAACTCGACTAATGCAAAAATGATCAATAGGTGATCACAGCTCAGTGGAAGCTGTTGATCCAGAAATGCGCCTATGTGTTGCCCGCTTTAAGCAGGCATTTCGGCAGGGTGGCTCTCCTCTGTCTATACATTGCCGAGTATCCGTTGCTATACCGTGGGCGACGTCGTCCTTCTTGCAGGACCACGCCTCGCATTGGCCATGCCGTAGGGGCGGGGTCAGGCGCATGGTGAGGATACCAATCGACTTCGCAAAGTCATTGCCATACCCGTGTAGGTTTCTAAATAGTATGTATGGTGTATTGAAATGCTGAAGAACTCCCCCTCCCGCTTGTTTCTCGCTTCAGCCCCTACACTCTTAAAAATGAACTTCACCACATAGCACGCTCCTAGCCAACCATCATCCCGAATGACAACGTTCTCGCCCCTGATTTGTTGAAAACGGGAGGAGGAGCCTATTTTGTGCCATTATGCACGGCACAAAATAGGTTCCTCCTCCCTTTTTCAACAAATCAGGGGCGAGAACGTTGTCGTTCGGGGTGATGGTTGGCTAGGAGCGTGCTATGTGGTGAAGTTCATTTTTAAGAGTGTAGGAGCCAAAATTACCCGAACCAAAATGAAACAATGAAAGCTACATCTCAATAACTTTTTTTTTCTGCATCCATCGCTAGGAGAGGAGAGGTACTGGTACCCTGGCCGCTATCCCTTGCGGACTGTAGATGGCGTGTATAGGCCACTCAGAACCCGTCCTGTGTACGCGCCTGCTAGCCCGTATTTTCCGGTATGGCCCGATGATATCGTTCCTGGGAGGCTCAGACCACGTCCTGCGTTCCAGTTTGCGCGCCGCCACCACCACAAAATATGTAAGTTTTTGATCGTTTCATTCCTCGCCAGTAGTTATGAAACAGGGGTACACCCACGCGATGCCTAATTCTTTTGTCGAATGTTTAATTGTTGGAATCATTTTGTCCTTGCACCGCCCTAATTAGCCAACAAGAAAAGAAAGGGCAAGAAGGATATATGTAGACTCTATCATTCCCGAGATCAATTCGTCTGCTCCACCGAGTCTTCCGGTTACTACTACGACAGCACAATGGGCCGTTGTACTAAGGTCCGCTATCAAGGATGCCAGCCAACTGGAAACAACTTCAAGACACTCAGAAACTGCAAGAACCATTGTGAAAGTAAGTCAGTTATGAAAGGATAGGCGGGTTTGTGTATCTAGACAAGGGAATGCTATAGAGAGACGCCCAAGTATAGGTAATAATCCGTACACACGTATACATGGAGTATAACAAATATGGTTTAGAAACTAAACAAAGTAACACTGACTTGAGTTATCTGTAAGCCAGATGTACAAATTAAGGGCTCGCATTCAGTACGGAAGCCCAGATGTGCGCACAAATCAAAATTACATCCTCTACCAGCCATGTCGATCCTGTTTATTCTGTATATAATAATAATAATAAATATAATGTGAAATTGGCCATTAAAATAGCAAACAAAACAGAACCCCCCCAGTCCTGCTTAGTAATGAATTTCCAGAATTCCTACCTTGCCCACTCCAGTTGATCACAGCGTCAGCAGGCCTCCACGGAGACAGGCAGTGGGACGCCAATCCGAATTGCCAGAAACGCACTACGTGATAGTAAGGCATTATGTGATCCATTGGAGACAGATTACTAATGATTGTGACACTTTCATTGAAGAATCGGGACAATTCTTGAGCAGTCGTTGAGCATTCAGGACAATTTTTGAGGTATTCGAGTCGTCTACTGCGGACACCATTGCGTGTATCCGACCTCCTTCAAAAACTGAGAGCCGCTTTTCCGTGGCTACTGTCAGCAAAAACTTCAATTATGGCTGGCTTACATGCATGTCCCGACTACGTTGTACTGTTCTTGGACGCACCAGCTGTGCATGTTTGACAATGGGCATTTCCTATCACAATGTTGCAAGGGACAGTGTGCGACAGCGAAAGTAGTTCGAGTTAGACTTGTACAGTCACTTGAGTAGAGTACTTAAG
Organism: Ornithodoros turicata; assembly: GCF_037126465.1. NCBI lineage: Eukaryota > Metazoa > Arthropoda > Arachnida > Ixodida > Argasidae > Ornithodoros > Ornithodoros turicata. Next base: position 70,442,021 of record NC_088201.1, on the reverse strand, counting down.
TAAGTTAAGTAGAGTACAAAAGTATTTCAAATACTTTTGCGAGTACGTAGGTGTCTCGTAAATAGTTTCAAATGTCATTATCTAGTAGTGTGACTTCAATACTTTTTTCAATAACTTCTGCTCATTTTTGAAGTTACTTTGAAGATACTTCTCCGTGCGTGACACAGAGGTCGAACGAAATATTATCTTTTGTCTCGGCAAGGCGCTTTGTCCTATACATATGCTTCAGCGCCTGAGATATTCAGGACATTCACGTCCCTCTTGAGAAGGGGTAACGTGGAGAGCCTGGGGTTTGAGAGTGTGCAAGACGCGTTGTGGGGTTCTGAAGGGTATGCGGGTAAAGCGTTGAGACACCTATCAGGCACGGTCGAAGACCCGCGTGCTGAAAGCCATAGCGAGAGAGGGCACATAAAATATCAAAATATCCTTATAAGGTTAAAGCAATGATTAGGAGAAAAATGACAGTAAATTATGTCGTTTCTGAAGGGTAGATACAGTTTCTGTCGGATTCTGTGTTCCAGTATTTGGGGTAATATGTTTAAAAGAAAACCGAGGCAGGCTATCGGACAGTAATTTTGAAAAGCAGCTGTTACTATGAGCTAATAAAGCAATTTGGTAATGACATTTTCAACTTCACGCTCTTATTTACGTACTTCTTTCATAGCGAATTCCAACCATGACGTCAAAGTATCTTGAAAGTAACGAGTTACTTTTAAGGGCACTTAATACTCTGCTCGGTTACTTGACTTAAACACTTTGTGTGAGTATCTTGTACATTCATTGTTCGAGCGTTGTTGCGCGTGTTCTTGGTACGTGGTCCGCTGAGCCACGTGAGTATTGCCAGACCAAGGAGCTCGCAACACCCGCTTGGCAAATCAATCTTTGATTCTATATTAGCTAAATAAGCTACTGAATGTGTTATCGAGCTATCACTGTCTGAAGCTTCCAAGGGAGAACATACTTTCTACAAGCTACAATGTGTGCATAGCCATCTCAGAACATTATACAACGTCAACCGGTCATCTGTAGAAGTCGCCCTGATACGGTGTTTTATACATTGGATTGCAAAGCGACTTTCACAGCTTTTACCTTCTGGTCACTGTGGCCGGGACAATGGGTAGTGGCACATCAGCAGACGACACCGAGCGGCGAAGCGAGAGAAATGCCAACAGATGACGCACATCGCGCAAATATTGTTGCAGACGTTACAACCAATGAGGTGACATTTAACTTCGCTAGAAATCCTGCCTCATCTGTCAAACTGTCCATCAGGAGTCACCATGCTAAATACTTTTGCTCTGTGGTGCGTTACAGCTGTGCAATCGAATTTACAAAAAAGAAAAAAGAAAAGAAAAAGGAACACAATCGGAGAAAGCAGCCGCAGACGGCCGACACGATTGTCCCGTGACGTACTGTAGACTCCGTGCCTCGTTTCTTTGTTTTTTCTTCGCAGCTCACGCGATGTTTATACATGCTTGAGCTGTGCCGCTGCACGTCACTCGTCACGTGGGGGGAGTAGCATTCGTCACGACGTCCTCTCGTTCTGCGATGCGCTCTTTTCACGAGTAGAATATTTTTCAAACGTGTGTGGAAAAGAGCCCTCACACTCGTTCTGCAGGTCACCTACGCTCATTGTTCTTTAGCCGGAACTCATTTTATTCGTTGGGGAACACTCTCGCCGAAAAACGAAAATAAAGCATAAAAAATTTAGGGGGGGGGGGGGGCACCTCAGTGCTTCTTTAAATCGCGCTCCTGAAGCGTTGCTCTTGTTCCTCGAAACAGGCCTTATTAGTAATTAGTAACCCGTGTCAAATGCGTCACAGACTACACTCTTAGAAATGAACTTCACCACATAGCACGCTCCTAGCCAACCATCATCCCGAATGACTACGTTCTCGCCCCTGATTTGTTGAAAACGGGAGGAGGAGCCTATTTTGTGCCGTGCATAATGGCCACAAAATAGGCTCCTTCTCCCGTTTTCAACAAATCAGGGGCGAGAACGTTGTCATTCGGGATGATGGTTGGCTAGGAGCGTGCTATGTGGTGAAGTTCATTTTTAAGAGTGGTGGTGGTGGTGGTGGTGGTGGTGGTGATAGGGCTTGCCGTTGTCGGCCTCACGTATGTGACAAGGATGCAACCCGAGACAGGGAAATAAACAACAGACAACAATTTTCTCACGTATGTGGGCAACGTCACGACTCACGCCCTGGACGAATGTGCGTCTTGGGCCGACTTCTAAGGGAACTGTGCCGACATATGTCTGAAATTTTAAGAGTGTACTTCTATATCACGCGATAGATAATCCACCAATCGAGGGCGGTTTCCAATCTTTCCCGCGGTGGACGTCTGCAGACGCTGCGATCACCAAATAATCTTTGAAATTCATGAACATAAAAAAATATGAAGAACTGATACGTAATGGCTTGTGTGTGTTACCACAAAGTCAAGTTCTACCTGGTGGTATATAGGAAAACATACATAGTGATTGCATTTCACTTTCCAGTCCCTATGACATCGAGTTTTCGGTACCTTTAAAGGAGGAGTAACGCGCTTCAAACGGTCGCTAACGGTGAAAAATACTGCGTCACACTAGATGCTTTTCCAAAACTTTGACGACGTTGACAATTGAAATATGGCAGTCGTCGAAAAAGCCAGACAGCGGCGGCATTCAAACTACGCATTTCTCGACTGCCAGTCGAGTGCGTTAACCAATTACGACCTTCCATCCGACGACTTCATCAAAAGGCTTCATTCAATTAACAGGACGCACACTCACTCTCATCACATTATCACCTACATTTCTTCTCACATACACACACCAATCGGGAGATGCGTGGTTCAAATCCCGCCGCTGTTTGGCGTTTTCGACGACCGCCGTATTTCAATTGTTAATGTTCTTAGGTACCGCGAGGCTTGTGTTGTGTCCGTCTGTTTGTGTGTTTCAGCATCTGAACAGTTACTTTCCATCGGGTTTAACAACGCCAAGTGAGGATTAGCGCAGGATAAGGCGCGTGCCACCTGTTACGTCGCGGAGATTCGAACGTGATCGCTTACCGCTTATCAGGCTAGGCCTCCCAGTCCTAACTTAAAATCTGTATTCTGAATGAGTCCAACTAAAAAAATCCGGAATCCAGAATCTCATCTCCCATCGCAGCCGTCGATTACAGCTACATTCGTGTTCTAGCTGGGAACGGTATTTAGCCGAACAATTCTCAACACAGACGGATATCTCAGCCAACAACACCAGGCGTGCATCTTGGATGCACTTTCTGTCAACACAACCTCAACGAGTCTTGCCACCGCCATGTATATTAATGAAGGCATCACGCACGGTGACGTAGAATTGCCTAAATTAAGAGCTTCCCAATCACAGCCATGCTTTCAGTGGCCGTAGCCGTAGAAACAAGCCGCCGCGAGCTGCATAGGCGGCCCCTAGTAGCTGCCGGCTTTCAGGGCGTGAAGTCGCCTGTGGCGATTGGTTGAAGCACTCATTGACATCGCGATTTTAGGTAACCGCGTAGCGGATACATAAATGGGCAGGGGTCTTCTACAGTCTAGGGGCAGTTGGTTTCGTTACTTCCCCTCGCTGTTTAGTAGTCCCTCCAAACTCACTCTGACTGGAGCACAAAAATTGCCCTATCTTGGTGTTTCAGAAAAAGACAGGAATAAGAAGCATGCGTCTAGGGCTGTCTGCAACAAGCGTCACATCAAAGGGAGAGCGAAGATGTGTTTTAAGACCAAGGTCATGTTCTTCTACAACAAGAAGAAGGGTCGTTGTGAACGCTTCTTCAACAGGACTTGCTCCCGTGCACCGAACAACTTCGACACCATGTTAGAGTGTCAGAAAAGTTGTCACGGTAAGCTGAACTAATTGTGTTTTTCGTACGTGGCATCGACAGCGCGTTTAAATGCACCGCCCGCTAAGAATGGCAAAGGGAACATTCTACACAGTTGAAGACAGCAACTGACCCACGAGGGTGAGATGCGGAAAACTGACCTGTCCTATTCGTTTGCACTGGAATTCAACCTGTTTATTAATAGTGAGTTTTAGTATAACGTACGCAAAGGCTACAGCGTACGTCATACTAAAACTCACTAATGTTTCCTGTGCTTCTGACTCAAGAGAAACAATTGTTAAGGCACCACCAGCAATGGGGTAGGGTATCGCCCGTGGCGAACTTAAAGCCCAACCGGATGATGTGTTTGGTGGGCAGGCCATATTTGAGAGTTTTAGTGCATCGTACGCTATCGCCTTTGCGTACGTATGGGATAGCGTGGTGGTTCTGCGCACTGCGCGAAGTTCTCTTTATGTTTTGCGCATGCACAGAACCACCAGCGCTTTCGCTTACGTACGCAAAGGCGATAGCGTACGATGCATTAAAACTCACTATTGGCGTGCTACAATAGGGACGTGGCGCTGTCCGCGAAGTTCAAGGCGTGTAAGTTTGACCGCATGGACGAAAGAATTCTAAGGAGAACGAGTGGCATCCTGTCGAGCGAAGTCGGTAGTTCTCCCACGTCCAAAGAACGTCCTCCCACGAACACCTGCCCGCATAACGATAGTATTGCAAATATTGGTGCCGCTCATTTGCCCTGCTCATTTGCCCGTAACGAGTGGCGGCGCCAAGAGTCAGTGAATTTCATTTGCTTTAGCACTCTGCATAACGTGTAACGTCTGACGTCACTGCTCCCATAATTCCCTGTAGTGGGGAAATGCGGTACGTAGTCTCCTTAGTATTCTTTCCTCCATGTTTGGACGGCAGGCAGCAGAAATGGCGCACACAAGCGCCCAATCAGCGAACAGCCTCAAGTTAGCACCCGGTCACGCCAGTTCTTAAGGAGCCCTGTAGATGACGGCATGCGGAATGGCTCGTGTAGGTTACGTCCGTTCCCGTAGGTCCTGTTCGACAGAACATGCGATTTTAAAAACGTTAAACCTTATGTGGGCGGCCGTAATCCAGCATGCTAAACACAAAGGGGAAACAGAGTGTGGAGATGTCAACCGCAATGGTCCGTTCGCTTCGCGTGTTCCGGTACCTTGGGAAGTTCAACAGCGCAACGACAATCATGATGAATGGCGAACCGCAAATGGAATGGATGAATGCGCGTGCTCAATGCTGCAGTATCTTATGCGTTATGATGAGAGAGATAGTTTTTAGGCTCTAACAGGTAGCCCTCCGTCGTCGCATAAATCGTTCTAGGCCAATCAACCTTCAGAATCAAATCGTTTTACCTTCCGATTGGAAGGAAAGTTGATACATAAAAAGGTGTCGGCCTCCTTTCTCAGCTTCTCAGGAGACAGAGCGATATCATCCGCGATGATGATAGGCAAACCGTGTGCAATGTGGTCAAGAGCGCCCCCTGTTAGTGCCTCAAAATCCGCTTTCTAGTTATGGTATGGTATTGCTCAGAAACACCTATCTATCTCTACCTCTGTGTGTGTGTGTGCGTGCGTGTGTTTGCATTAATCAGAAGTTGGTTCTCTTGACAGGGCACGGAAAAGCTAGTGGGACGTCGTCCACCCGCCGTTGTGGAAACGCGACATGCTTTTAGGCCGCTTACTCACATGCGGCAAAAGAGCGCGGTAACGCGTATGAGGAGCGGAAAATTTTTGCCACGGTACTGGAGAAACCGCCTCCGGGCTCCGCTTGTCCTCGACCCCGCAATGCACGATCTTTAGCGACACGCCGCGAATCTTCGTTTAATCAGGTAGTGAACGGAGACTGCGTCACACTCTTGTTTTCTTCCGGCCATCCATGCGGTCTACAGCACGTTTCCAGCGTCGTCAGCGCTGATACCGCATGAGAGCCGCGATACCGCGATGAGAGTCGCGGAAACCGCAGGCGATAGCGGCTGCTGGGCGGCAAGCACTCTCTCTTCACGCTCAGCGGCAGCGCGCAGGCGGTTTCCGCACATTTGTACCGCATGTGGGCACGGGCCCTTGGCGTTTAATGTTTTTCGACAGCATCGTTTGCCGCTGAGAGAAGCTCGGCGTTCTGCCGTTCGAAAAACGCCGTATGGGGTTGGGCCTTTAGCGTCTCCTTAAAGAGATTTCTCGTTTGTTAAGCCACCCGACGATTTCATCTGTGACGATGTGCTAACCAATTCAGGTGTTTTTCTGCTCGTCGCATAGATCGACAGAAGTCATGCACCGAGGTCACAGTGTGTGATATCGAACAGAAACGTTCGATATGAAAGTACTGCGCAAATGTGCAAGCACTTTCAGCATTTCTCGTTTCTGTCCTGGCAAGCATTGGAGCCCTAAATTCGAGAATAAATTTGCTGATTACGTTTTACTGTATCTCGAAACAGTCCATACTCACGTAATCACGTTTATCTCGGCCCCATACTCGTGTGTGGGTGTGTGCAGAAAATGTCGCCCCACATTTACGTACACGACGACGCGTTCATGCGGTCGAAACCACCACCACCACCTACAACAACAACAAAAAAGAGAGTGGTAACCAAAATATGCGTCACAAGAAATATAGCCACACAGACCCTGCTCTCCATGCATACATCGAAGCCCCACACGGATGCTCATTTCTATTATCTCGATTTTTGCACCGTTAGCGCCCCTCGCGGTACCGGCACAGAGCTCTCCGGAGACCGCCATGTTTGCTTCGGTATAACCCATTCGAACTGCACGGGGAGCAAAGTTTGCGTAGCTATATCTTTTTCTTCTTTTTTTTTTTTTTTGTTGTTGTTGTTGGTATTCATCTTATAAATGCGCCGTTGTGCGCCACGGGAGGTTCGTACAGTGAGCAGACAACGCTTTACGTGCATAAATGAGGGGCTACTTTACCTGCACACGCCCTGTAAATGTCCATGCACAGTAAACAACACTTATGTCACGGTTTAACCGAAACGGGATATTAATGTGGCGGTACATAAAAAATACCCTTTGGTAAGTCGTCGGCAAGCAGACGCCACCGCAGCGTAATTTGTTAGTGCATTCAACCGGCAATCGAGAGATGCGTGGTTCGATTCCCGCCGTTGTTTGGGTTTTTCGACGACTGCTATATTTCAAATGAATATGCCGTTGATTGTGTGTCTCATAAACTGCAGCGCTCTGCTGAACGAAAATTTTTTATTGGGCAACCACACGTACCTTAGAGTCGATTACCACTTTAACGTCAAAATCAGTCGACGAATTCAGACGGTGTCTATAACTTGTACGTTTTGCTTATGGAGTTGCAACCGTTCGCGTCTGAATCCCTGTTGCCTCCTACAATGTTAAAACAGAACTTCACCACATAGCACGCTCCTAGTCAACCATCATTCCGAATAATATCATTCTGTGTCCTATTTGTTCAAAACAGGGGGGAGGCGCCTATCTGGGATAAGATAATGTGTCCCAGATAGGCACCTCCTCCTATTTTCAACAAATCAGTACACAGAATGATATCATTCGGAATGATGGTTGGCTATGAGCGTGATATGTGGTGAAGTTCTGTTTTAACAGTGTACGGCGCCTACATTATACGTATAACTCAGATCGAACGAAAGCCAAACGTGTGTGAAATCGTTGTTTGTTCTCGGTGTCCATAGGCAGATAACGTGATGACGATAACGACCTCGTCATAGAGCTGCTGAGTAGTATGACCATTTCTCAGCGCGCTGATCTCCACTGTGTAATCCGGTATTTGAGACAAGAAATTTTAGTGAAACTTATATCGTCCTTGTATATTGGGTTTGTTCCTGGTAAAATATAGATTAAATTGAGCCAACAGCTATACACATCATGATAGATAACCGAAGTAGGACCACTCTAAGACGAATAAACGATGCTATTCTCACTGAAATAAGAGCGAAACGTAGCGGAGGAATGACGGATTGAAGTAGGAACAGAGCTGTTCTCAAAACCATGCTCTTCATTTTTTTTACGCTACTGTGAACTAACAAACGTACCAAATTTTACAGCGTTGTCGATGAGCATGGTACATGTTAATCCATGAATTAATTTCGCGAGAACCTTTTATTGTTGAACAGGTGTGATGATGGAGTTCATCATGATGAGTCGATGTTTTATACGTTGCACTGAAGCGACTATTGATCAGGCACGCACATGCAAAACGAGAAAAAAAAAGTCAAATATAAAGTATTAATTCAACACCCAAACATTTTGAATTTCTTGAGAAAAAAGTGCTCTTTCCTGTCACTATGTGAAAAGAATTGGATGGGCCGCGATGTGACCCTTTTGAATAAACTAATGTTGAATCGCCCGGATGCTTTATGCATCACGTTTCTGAAAGTCATGTGTCATTTTCTAGCAAGACCGATACAGGTTGTACTGCTAGGATTAGGGTGACCAAACGTCCCGTTTTGGCCGGCCGTTTTAGAGGATCGAACCCGCCGTCACGTCTTTGTTTGCCTCAGGAAAGCGACACGTCCCGCTTTCGCGCATGGCGAATAGTTTCGGAATATGTAACCAGGAAAGCGAAACCGAAACATTGTTTACTGATCACGCGCACAGATTTTGTGTGTGTGTGTGTGTGTGTGTGTGTTAAAGAACGTTTGCCGCCCTGGAATACAATTTATTGTTGCATCCATTGTTGCACGTGTTCAAGGGTACCTTCTTTTGTGCGGAGATGGGACCATGTAAACATTTTCGTTGCTAAATGTGTTGTGCTTGTGGAACAACGCAGACCAGCTCTACATTAGCCTCCGTCTACCCTGTAAAACAAATAACGGTTTCAATACATTTTGTGTTTTCTCTCTATCCCCCCTCCCCCGCGCGCTCTTCTATGCCGTTTTGTACCTTCAGATATAAGGTCACCCTGCAGATATACTGCATAATTCATGTCTTTGCTTTGCAGACGCGCCACACAGACGTCGTCATCCCCAGAGCCACAGGGTCAAAGCAGGTACCTTTTACATCGGCTGAGACACTTTCAACAAAAGCAGAAGAAACGACGCAAGAAGAGTGAAAGAAATTAAAAAAATAGCATTGGCGGTTTCTTTTTGGTCCTCTGGAGTAGTAAAATGTGCTTGAGACACAGGCTTATTTAAGTAATGTGTCTGATTACTTACGTATACATGTATAGGTGGAGATCATTCGGAGCTGCCTCAGTGCCTCGTAGTGCCGTTTCGTCTCTTCGCCATTCCTGCGTTTATTGTAGTCCGCCATAGACTGTTGTCGTCTTCCTTTATTACCAAGCACGGTGATCATTTCCTAGGGGCGTAGATTGTTGGGCTACTTGATACATGGCTTTTCAACCAGCGCCAGCCCTGTCTTTGTCCGCTCTTTGTCCTGTGTTACCTGCGCTTAATCCTCTAAATGAACAATTGCAACACCATAATAGTTCGTTGAGAAACGTTTCCTGGTTAAGAATTCCTTTGGAGGACCGAAAGATGACAAGAGTTTGGTGCAGTGTGCAACTGTACGGAGAGCGAGACAATGCAATCTCTAAAATGGCCGTGATAAGCGTACTAACAGTTTGAAGACGTGCCTAGATATCCCCTTGGTGACCGCTCCCATTCTCTCTGTCTCATTTTTTGTTTCCCTTTCTGTGTAATCTGTTTTATGCACAACAGCACACACAAATATAACTCGGTGCCGGTGTTGTACCCGCTACCAAAACGAAGCAACGGAATACCGCTACCCGCTACTCTACAAAAAGTGGCGCAATACAAGCGTCGCTACAAATTTTAAAAGTAACGTGCTACCGCTACCAAATCAAAGTAACGTAAATACCATGCCGCTACTTTTCCGTACGTACCCTGCTCTAGGCAACACCTTACCGCAGCACCTCGTTGACGAATGCCTAAAGATGGTGCATAATACAGGGTGCGTCACGTAACGTGTCACTTTACCTTGTACACAACACGTACTACAAACAAGGGTACATAAAAACACTGCTGGAAAAACCTCTGAAGCACAGTGGAGGTGCAAGGTTCTACCTATTCTCGCTTCACAAACACATTCACAAACTTCTCTCATCTCTCTCGGAAGAGAAAATAGTAAATCGGTGGGTCGAACAGGCAAACTGAGAAATGTTTGTATACAGGGTGTCTCAGCCAATGTGAACCACGGTTTTAAAACAGGCGAAGCTTCTACGCGAACAGCAGCTACTGAACCTTGTTAACAGCGTAATTTGCCTACCCGTTTTTTTTCCCTCAATGCTGCTAATAAATAACTTAGGGTTAACAAAGCGAAGTTTTTCACTTATTATATAGGGTCGAGGTGTCAACCAGAAGGTTTAGACTGCGTTGAGAAACACCTACCCCCGTGTCTGAGTTAAAGTACACCTTTTTTTTTTTCTTTTTTGAAGAAAAGTGCACCGCGTTACAACCTGGGAATCCACAGCAAAGGTGGACATTTTTTCACGTACGCTTGGACGCTATTCTATCGAAACGCACAAAGGTTGCGTAAAACAGATTGCCACTTCTGATATTATTTCCTATTGTGGTAATTTCGCGATCTTTTTGCTGCGAACATCGTCTATGCAAGGCATGCATTGCAGCAAACACATGGAATGTGTGTTTACACAAGACAGCCTACAATCTTCGAACTTAGAGCTCCGCCTAAAAATAAATTATTCGAGATAGTACCAATTACTCACACTTAATTTGTCTCAAGGAAAAGATACATGTGAACAAAGCATACTACTTTCCGAACATTCAACAACTGTTTTTGATATACGACACTTATCGCCTTTTCTTGTTACATTCCTCGTTCCATCATATGTAGCTGAGACATACTGTACATCACAAAATATTTCGATTTTTTCCTCGCATAATAGAGTTTCAAGGAACAACGTTTCAAGTCAGATCACAAGGAAATGTTGTGTGCAGTACTTCAATTGGATAAACTATGCTCCAGAAAATATCACAGTATAACTTCCCTATGCACTTTTGGCAAGCAGATCTACTCGGCTAAAAACTATCACATTGCACCTCGCCTGCATAAATGTTATTTTCAATAGAGATCTCTAGCAAAGAAAAAAATCGTGCTACAGTGGATGTAGTACTCAAGAACAACAACTTGATTACCTGCAATTAATTTATTACAACTGTATTAGTAACTACTTTATTATTACGAATTTATTATTACTGTAGTACTCAAGTAAGTATTGCATACAACTGCGGATATTAAACCCCACGAGAGAAAACAGGATTACAGGAGGCAAATAATCCACCCACACATTTATACACTGGATGAACCTTCGAGCGGGCAACATTCTAGTGGTTTGAGCATGCATGAGAGCACGACAAGACAGTTTCAAGGCTGCAAATGGATGATTTGAGTGTTATAAGCACTTTAGTATGCAGAGCAAAGCACATACGAATGACAATCTTTCCCCAGATTGAGGGTGCTGCAGTTCCTTTTTTTTCCCTTGACGACCCTTGTAACTGAGGTTCTGTGCCACATCATCTGACATCAGTTGACATAGGATCAGTCTAGTGGCGTCCCTTTCGTCACTGCCCCCGCATCTCAGAAGAACGTGCTCCCGCAACGTTAAGAGAAGCCATGAGTTACTCAACTGACGAAAACAGAACTTTACGCACAACCTTATCCCAAATACATGTAGACAATGCGCGTGGAGTATGAGTGGGATTGTGCAGAACGTATCAATTATAGCCCTTGTGATGGTAAAGAGAGACATCGAATCGCAGAAGCTCTTGACAATATTAGAATGGCTCCCTCAAGATGTCATTTTCTGCAGGCCCTTCCGTTGGTGCCGTTGTTAACTTGGCCAATATGAGGTCAAGCCGCGCGGTGTGGTGCTCCTGAATAAGCTTCGTGGTATGCATCATTCTGAGCACTTGAGCTGTAAAGGCTAAAGTAAAGAGATATAAATTGCTTTGTGCCCTTTCGCTGGAAGCAACGAAGCAAAGTGGAGGTATTTACTTCCGATGTGGGGAGATCGCCTGAGACGGACCTCGAGAAGCACCTATTAACACCCTAAGACCTAGAAGAAGAAATAACGTACAAGAGATGCAATCTGCCACAAAATCAAGGAAAACGTTGAAAGCTACATACCTGTGACCGATGTGCCAAGCATCTGCTTCGCTGACGTGCGCAAGACGTTGGCATCTAAACAGGAGATGATCAATCAATCAATTTATTTACTCCCAAGAGTCCCTCGGGAGGGCGTTACATGGGAGGAGTGGGTTACAGGAAATAAAAAAAAAAGCGACGAGGATAATTTTAAACAACACAATAACAACAACAACAACAACGAAGAAAAAAAAAACTGAGCATAAAAGGTTATCCACGGACGTTATACATTACTAACAGACACGCGAAAGCTAGATGGGTCAGGTGTGGTGACGATACGAGATGGGAGGTTATTCCACTCTATGATGGTTTTAGGAAAAAATGAATTCGAAAACGTGGAAGTGTTACGTTTGACACGTGCTACTTTGAGTTGATGGTCGATACGTGAAGATATTCTATGAGCAGGAATGATGTAGGGTGACCGTATTGCAGGAGAGTGATAGAATTTATGAAATAATGATAAACGCGAAACCTTTCTACGAATGCACAGTTGAGCGAGATCGATGCGTTCCTTGAGAGAGGAGATGCTCGCATAAAGTGAGTAGTTATTGGTGATGAATCTGGCTGCGCGATTTTGGACGGCTTCAAGATCATGGATGAGGTAGGCAGTGGACGGGTCCCGTACGGCAGAGGCGTACTCTAGCTGAGGCCTGACCAGTGTTATGTAGGCCAAGCGTTTGACTTGAGGAGGAGCAGTAGAAAGATGCCGTTTTAGATACCCTAGAGTGCGGTTAGCCTTTTTCACAATGGAGGTTATGTGCGTGTTCCAGGAAAGGCTACTTTGTAGATGAACACCCAGGTATTTGAAGGACGTGGAAGATGGAACTGAAGAACCGCAAAGGGAGTATGAGTGTAAGTACTTAGGTGTTGTTCTGCAGAATGGAACATAACAACACTTGTCAATATTAAGCGGCATGAGCCATTTCGTACACCATTTATCGAGTGAAGACAAGTCTTCACAGAGAATGCGGTGATCCTCTGTTGAAGAAATGCGATAAATGACACAATCGTCAGCGAATAGCCGAATGGATGACTGAATTGACAAGGGACTGAACAACTGATTGACAAGAGGACTGAATTGTTGAAGAAATGCGATAAATGACACAATCGTCAGCGAATAGCCGAATGGATGACTGAATTGACAAGGGGAGATCGTTGATGAATATTAAGAACAAAAGGGGCCCTAGGACAGTGCCCTGAGGCACGCCTGATGATACAGGTTGAGATTCCGAGAAGGTACTGTTAACAAACACTGACTGGGATCGGGATGTTAAAAAGGAAGAAATCCAAGATAGCGTTGTAGGATCAATGTTTGTACTGCGTAGCTTGGACATTAGACGCCCGTGCGGAACACGGTCAAAAGCGCGGGAGAAATCTAAGAATATTACGTCGGTTTGAAATCTGTTATCAAGGTTGGTATGGAGATCATGGATGAAGGAGGCCAATTGAGTTTCGCAAGAAAAGCTTTTGCGAAAACCGTGTTGGTACGCAGAGATGAGTTAATTGTTTTCAAGAAATGATATTATGTTTGAGTGGATGACGTGCTCAAGAATTTTGGATGGGACGCTGGTTAAAGCAATTGGGCGGTAGTTAGCTGCGGAATGCTTATCAGCCTTTTTGTGAATGGGGATGACTTTACCCACACGCCAATCATCCGGAACCGCAGCCTGTGACAGCGATTGACGAAAGATAGCTGTCAGATAAGAGGCAGAAACCAATTTAGTGCCTTTTAAAATTTTTGAATTGGTACCGTCGAAACCACACGATGAAGAGATTGGGAGCGAATCAATGAGCCTTAGAATTCCGCTTTCAGTTATGACGATAGGGTTCATGTGAGGGCAAGAAGCTGATGGGCATTCGGGAATATCGCTCAAATCTTCAGCAGTGAAGGCAGCAGTGAAGGCACCAGCGAAAGTGATGCTGAGCAGTTCGGCGCATTGGTCAGGTGGTATTGGATCTCCGTTGTCCTGCAGTGATATTGTACCAGTGGTTTGCGATGGGTTAATCGCGGACCAGAATTTTTTAGGGTTCTGGACATGGATGTTGGAAATGCCCTGAGTAAATAACTTTCTTTTTGCGTCTTTGATTGCTTTTTTGTGCAACAGAGCGGACGACCGATATCTGCTCCACAGCACGGCGGAATTCCTTGCTCTGGCTCTTCTGAATAAATCCTTTTTCTTGTTTAGTAATGACTTGATGGATTTGCTGTACCACGGAGCATGAGATGAAGCAGTGATGGTCATGGATGGCACATGCTTGGTCACAAGGGAACACAATAGAGATTTGTAGAAAGCCAGTTATCTTGGACGGTACGATGTGGCATGTTTGATAAAAATGAATCGAGTGACAAGGAAAGAGCCTCGTTAATGGCAGTGAAGTTCGCTCGGCCGTACAGTCGAATAAGCTTTTTCGTGGTATGACACTTTGCGGTACCAAGATGCAGACTAAAATGGATGACAGTATGATCACTGATTCCAGGCATATATGTAAAGGTACCAAATACATCAGGCACTGGTGAGAGTACAAGGTCTAAAACACTTGCCGTATTTTCGGTTACACGAGTGGGGGTTAACACCATTTGGTGGAGATGAAAATCTAGGCAGAGGTTAAAAAAATCTTTGGTAAGCGAGGAACAACCGGGGATGATACATGGTTTGTTCCAGTCGATACCAGTGATATTGAAGTCGCCAAGAAGTATTGTTTTATAATTAGGAAAACGTACAATAATGTCCGACATTACAATGGTTAGTTCTTTCACGAAATCAGATACATAGTCTGGCGGTCGGTAACACACGCCTAATAACAAGTTAAAGGATCTACATTGAATGCATACCCAGACAATTTCCAGTAGCGAGGAAACGGGAACAAGGTGTGACAAAAGATTATTTTTTACAGCGATGATTACGCCTCCACCTCTCCTCCCCTCCCTGTCCTTGCGGTAGTATTTGAAGTCAGTAAAGGACGGCATTATCTCCGAATCGCTTATGTCGCTATTCAACCACGTTTCTGTGAGAACGACAATGTCGGAACAACTCGATGAAACAAGGTACTCGAGGCGATCACGTTTATTTAATACACTGCGGGTATTTGTGTAGAGCACGGAGGGGAGAGGAGGTATGGGCGCTGAAGAAGGTCGGGGAGCACTGAGCTATCTGTTACTATTACACTCTACAACGTTCCCGTGTGCGGCGTCATACTCGTAGGCCTTCCCATCGATAATAGCTTTATCGAAACGAATTTTAAATGGCTTTGCTTGAGTTTTGGCATACTGTATGAGGTGCTTGCGAGCAGTTCGGACGCTCAACGAGTAGTCGCCGCTCACCGAGTACTGACTGTTCCTAAAAATGTGCCCAAGGGCCAGTACATCTTCCTTCTTTTTATAGGAAAGGAACTTTACGATTATTGGGCGGTTTTTGCCGGGGCGGTATGTACCCAAGCGGTGCGCGCGTTCAATGTCCTCCGGCCCAATAGTTTTATCGAGATTGTGCTTACAGAGGTCAATGATGCGTGCCTCTGACTGCGCCCAAGTTTCATTGGGTTCGTCTGGGACACCGTGGAACACTAGACTGGAACGTCGCATTCTGTTCTCCAAGGCATCAACCTGGGTTCTGAGGACATCAACCCCTTCTGACACAGTTTTCGAAGTTTCCATCAATGTGTTTACTGAGTCCTGGACGTTTCCCAGTGATGCCACCTTCGATTCGATAGAGTGTACCCTACTAGTTAATGCTGATGACATTTTTTACGTCAAACCACATGATTGTTTCATGAGTACAGAGAGTTAGATATGTGTTTACAGATTTGAAAATATGCGCAACATGAATGGAATGGAAAAAAAAGAAAAAAATGGAGATGTGGGCACTCGTTAAGAGCACCAGCTACTCACGCACAATATCTGGGAGAAAGAAAAGGAAAAAAAATAATGACAGAGGGAATCGTATGCTTGGTATAGTACGCGTTCCTTTTTCTTTTTTTTTTCTTCTTCTTCTTATGACTACGGAATTATTATATGCAATGCAGGAAACTGTGCAACTGTGCAACTCCCCATCTCATCATCGTATCTCTATCTATTTGTTTGTTTGTTTGTTTGTTTGTTTGTTTGTTTGTGTGTGTGTGTGTGTGTGTGTGTGCGTGTGCGTGTGCGTGTGCGTGTGTGTGTGTGTGTGTGTGTGTGTGTATGCAACCTACAGGAAACTGTTCCTACCATGTGCAGGATATTCACTGCAGCAGTACGGGGGTGAGGCTTGGTGATTTCTGCTTTGGATACGCACAGCTGAAACGGTTTTCTTTGCAGTTAGTTCACCATACAACAGTCAACGCATCACACTATTGTTTGGGAGCATCTGTATTGGTATACCATACTTTGAAGTTTGTGCGTCTGGTCAGTGGCGTCGGAACTATTTTTCCACTGGGGGAGCGGAAAAAAATGCTACCATCACCAATTGTTTTCCTTGAGGGGTCATGCAGGCAATACAGGGGTGGTACACAAATTGCAAACGTGCTCCAGGCAAATTACGACATGCGCATACTTGTACAGCAGACCTAAACTAACATTGCCGAAGTAATGTGTATGAATATGTCAGTGAGAAGATATAATTACAAACATAATTTACATATCTGGGGGAGCCGTGCTACCTCATCTGTAAATGAGGGGGAGCCGTCGCTCCCCCTGCTCCTCCTGTTCCGGCGCACCTGCGTCTGGTTGCCTTATTGGCTGGGACTGAAACAGCTCGGCCGACTGCCTCACTCGTGAGAGTAGACGCTCATCCATTTCCCTCGTCTGCCACTGTATCGTTGTATACTTGGCGGACTGTGTGGGACTCTGTGTGACAATATCGAAAAGTCATATGAAGTGCATAAAGTGTCAAAGTCATCCAGCGGATCTGAAATGTGGGTTGGATTGATTTGCCGACCAGGCTGAAAGCATGTTTAAAAGCGTTTTGTATGGCTGGAAATACATAATTCTGCGTACCCCGGTGGGACAGCGTGACAGCATTTCTCCTATTTTCAACAAAGAGTGATCGTGCTATGTAACAGTGTCTCACTTGACATACAAGGGCCAGGTCTTTCAGTGCAGGGAAACAGTCATGCTCCAGAAGTTCGCGTGACAGAATTTTCTACAAACAACAGTGTACTGATTCAACGCTTCGCAAATTGTGGTAATAAAGATTACATTAATTTACCTTGAACGTTGGTCATGTCCATGTATGCCAGTGGAGAGCATCCTTCATAACTGCACTCTGACTGAACATCTGTACATGCGTCCGTGCACTTTAGTCATCGGCACTTTGCGATCGGTAACGCCTGTTCCGTCGAAGCGTTGCTCAAATGAGCTGAGCCGTATGTGAACCTCGCTGGTGTAACACATGTATTTCGCCTTCTGTATCTTCATCGGAAGCGTCTTGATAAATGTCCCTGACATGCGAACCACTTGTGTGAGAACGGCCGCGTATTATGAGATCATGCCGCGTATTAGCGCACTCACCAGATAACATCACATCTTCTCTGTTTACAAGTTTGATGTTATCCGGTGAGTGCACTAATATGCTGCATGACCGAGCTCGCCGATACACCATGCCGACCTTCACATGAGTTCGTAGCAGGGCGCCTTATCAGATGATTGTGATCGTGAGTTTCGAAGGCCCGAAACGCCGAGCTACGCTGTTCACCTTTCGCCACACGTTTCACGAGACGACATCAAACTCTTCCTCACTTTCCAGCAAACACACATGATTCCCAGATCATCCCGTTTTCATCTCACGGCCTCATCGGGATAAGTTGATCCATGCGTCGTCCCCCGGATCTCCGGGAGCGAGCAGTAGGAAATCGTCCGATACTCATCCCTGTGAGGGCTGCCTGCGAGAATGCAGACGCCGTGAACCCTCCGCGCCTCCAACTGCGCTTGCGCGGTACGCAACTGCAGCTGCATTCCGTAACGTTACTACGTGAGCCTTAATAAGATCGTTACCGAACACGATGTAAAATTTATCAATTTCATTCTTCATGTTTTCGCATAGCAACATCCACTATTTTGTAATTTTAATAAACATACGCGACTTGCGATGCTTCTAGGAGACCAGTGAGAGCGAGGTTCAAACGTTCAAACCGTTAGCAAGCCCATCCGGGTTGCAAGCTGGAGGTGTTGTGGTGTGATGTTACAATTGCGAGCGAGTTTGGAAGTCCATCATTTCCCACTGTGCGGAGCTAAGATGGCTACTAGTGGCAAATGTTCACTTGTTTGGCTGATTGTGAGTGTAGCTGGGAGAAAAGACTCCACTCTGGAACCAGACTGTACGCTGAGGTGCCAAAAAATGTGGATGTCATCACGCACACTTCGACGAAATGTCAGTGTCCGGGTGTGTGAGAGCCTGCAAGCAATACGTTCCGTAAGGTAGAGCGGCGAAACTAACAATGTGACTGCAACGAGGGTAGGCGGCACCCTCAGTCAGGTCAAGATGATACGAGTAACAGCGGTCCATTGCTCTTGGAACACCCCCAAGAACACACATGGTCCTCAGGATGTCCCCACAGTGTCATCATGTCCTCGTCCTTCGAAGTGTACCCCGATAACGTGCTGAGGATAACACTCGCGGACTGTCCGTGAAGAGTCATTCAGGTACGTCCTGTGCCCGTCCCTGCGGGTAGCTAGGGGGACGAGAAATATTATTTTGTTTAGTTTACCTGCTCAGACTACCTAAACACATTTGTTTTGTTTTTGGGCCGATCCTGGGACCTGACTGACATTTTTCTTAAAGGGACTCTGACCAGAAGTTCGACAAATATTTCGTTTGCATCTATTACGAAGGTATAATATGCCTCCAAGCCACACGCGAAATATTTTGGCTGTGCGCGGAGGCAAAGTTTGCCAAACAGGGAGCTCAAAACCGGCTTCGCTTTTCCCCCTCAACTCGCGCAATCGGGGCCGAAATCTAGCCTCTTTGCACTGGACATCCGCCAATTTCCGTGTGTGTGACGAAGTCACGAGGGCCACGTTTCATTGGGCGCCCGGACCGGAAGTTCTGTTGTTAGTGAGTTTGTGAGAGCGCCGGCATCCGTCCGGAAAGCGATCTTCAATATGGACGTCGAAGGCAGAAATGCGGAGACTTCGAGCCCGGAACTTCTTTCTGACCTTTCTGCGATCGAGACATCGAGAAGAAAATTCTGCGTGCTGAACAGCTCGGTAGGCTTTCGAAACGTCGCCGATGCCGCGAATGCGAGACGAAGTTAGAGCTCTACGAACATCAGTTACAGATGAAGCAAACAGCATGAGTCGACTGTCTTCAGGTAAGCGATGAGCTTTTTAACGCACACTGTGATCGAACATGTAAACGTTCTCAGAAATTTCGTGTTCTGATATCTAATGCGCACTTGCTGTTCATGGTGCCGGTGTGGCTGGTGTGTCATAATGCCGAAGGAGATCGAATGCTTGTGCTGCAAGGAGCTCGAAAACACTGCCGAATGACTGCAGTATGAGTGCATTACAACCCACAAAGATTTCCAACTTCTATTCTTCAATATGACTGTCCTGAAGGTCGCATATTGAACTCCGTGGGCAGCGCGAACCTATGAGCGACTGTATTCACAAGTAAGTCACATGTGTCCTTGTCGAACGATGTTAAAATTTGGGCGCCCAAAACTGGTTTGGTCCTGCAATAGAGTCGTTAAAAACTCCAGTACAGGGCGCAGCACATAAAAAGGCTATACAGTACACGACTCTGAACTGGAGAAAACCAATATAGGCAGTTTTGTAATTGTCAGTGTGCTGTGTCCTGAGTCACGTTTTTATGTATTGCCCTGTGCATACGGTTTTAGCGTAGGTTTTTAGCGATATTGAGTGTTCTTGATTGTCGATTCAGTGAAAAGCAAAACAATTTTGGGTTCTAAAAGAACACAGCATGTGTAGTAATGTACAAGGTGTGGGCAGGTAAACTGCAGTTACTCTCAGGTACATGTAGAAATGACAATGCACACACACTGTACTGTAACCGGTTACCTATTTGCCTAAACTATATTTTATGTACATCTGTGTAGACGATGCAGATACACTGCGTATCGCCAGTTTGCAAGGTGAGTATGGCACAAGCTTGGAAAAAACAAGATCATGGTCATCCCAGCCTGTGCAGTGAAGAGGGTCTGGCAAGCCTTTCCCACAGAAAATGCCACAGGCTTCAAGTACCCAAGATCCTAACTGGGGGTACCTCTTCGCACAGCTCGTCTATCACATTTAAAATAATTCAGCATCTGTATTTAGGATGATCTATAGCTCTCAGGATGATGCATGGTTCATGAGTTCAACATGTTGTGTTGAAACACAACACTAGTCCTTTTTAATGAGTCTTGCGGAACGATAGATGAGCACTCCTTTCGTGACATTGTGTACCATTGCTACAGTGAACAATTTCTTGAGCAAGACTGATGAACGAACAAAAAATAGAGTCTTGTCTTCCAAATATGTATGTTCCTTGTAACTTCCGTATTTGTTAAGTGACCCATGTTGATGTCCCCCCTCATGTAATGCCTGCAATGGCCTTTGAGACATATTCATAAATAAATAAATATCAAAACCGGAAAAAGATGTAACACGTATCCTCTCTTTGTGTGAATGATACATAGACATTCTCAGAAGATTTGTACATAGTCACACTTTGCCTCATTTTGCATAAAGCCTAGTTCCACCTCTTACATCATCT
This sequence comes from Ornithodoros turicata, assembly GCF_037126465.1. Taxonomy (NCBI): domain Eukaryota; kingdom Metazoa; phylum Arthropoda; class Arachnida; order Ixodida; family Argasidae; genus Ornithodoros; species Ornithodoros turicata. The sequence goes on along the minus strand of NC_088201.1, from coordinate 70,421,327 downwards.
CCACAATCTCCAAAGCAGTACAAGGCTAAAGTAATCAGCTACTACATAAAAAGAAGGAGGGGAGGAAAACAAATGCTGGCACATTTAAAATTCGAAGAAACCTTGGTACTTTCACGGGGCTACTCACGGCTCAGTGCTGGATCAGATCCCGATGGAAAACAGCTTTTCTGAGCCTCAGTGATTGATTCCCTTGATTGCACTGACTGTGAGGCACATCTCATTGGCTTGGTGGCAAGTGGGCTTGCGTCTGATAGTAAGATTTGGAAGAAAGGGAGCAAGGAACATCTCTCTATGGTCTTAAGAAGGATATCAACGTTACCTGTCAAGGTACAGCATTTCATGTTGCTTTCAGTAAGTACAACACTCCTCATAGCATATACCATTCGTGTTGGGAAAGCATGCTGAAGTTAGCTCAGGCAGTGCATCCAGAACTGTGAATCGGGTTCATAGGGAGCACCTGGTGAGAGGGACAGCAACAGTGTCCAGTAAAGACTCTCCAGGAATTTTGTGCAGGTTTGGGGGTCACACCTTTTAATAGTGTTGATGGAAAGCAGGGTGTGTGAAACACTGACTTCTGGTAGATGAATTCTTGTTATTTATAACCAGGTACCCATGTTCTAGTAATCTAGAAAAAGCCTTGGCTCTCTTAGAGGAAATTGCTAATGAATCTGAGTGTCTTTTGTCGAAACAGGTTGTAACTGCCTTTCTATCCACCCTTCTTAGTTGCCCTAGCAAAAGCAAATATGTAATGCTGTACACCATATCTGATGCTAGCACACTAATTGCTTTGAGTGTTCTCAGGCTTCTGAAATGGAGCTACCTCGTACATACGCTGTGCCATGTCAGCAAGAACATAAATCAGACTGCCTTTACTTTTTAAATTGGCCCTTCAGTGCTTCATGTGACTGCTAGAATGGCACCCCCAAAACAATAGGCAACAAGAATGATTTCTGCAATGTATTGAGCTTTGTAAAACAACTTTATTTGAAAATATATTCCAAAAGCCGGGTGACAACCTCATAATGTAGCGTCCTTTACTGCAAACACCGCTGAACACAACGAATAAAAACAGAGCGTAAACGTTTTGTCGCCTATCCGGGTGGCATCATCAGTACAACAGAGGCCAAAGATGAGCACATCAGCCTATCTAAGAGGGAATCTTACACATCCGATAGGGGGCCACGGTATGTATTACAGGCTGAAGCATCACGCCTGATAAAGCAGGATTCTAAGAACTTTCTAGGGTTCCATCGCTAGTCATGAGCAAAGGTTACTGCACCATCAAAATATATGTCCCTTAGGACAGCAGTGGTAGACTGATTCGGTCCTGTTTAGTTAAGCTAAGCATTAGTAGCCCTGGCAACTGGCTCTTTTAGTCTTGTCCCACGTCTTTTGTCTATCTCGCCAATGTAGGTTGCATCAGATTCTATGCACTCAACTTGATATGCACAGTCAAAATGCCTGATGGGCACAGTGCCCTCCAAATAGCGTATGAAATATATTGGATGAAAGGAATGCGGACCAACGATTTGACTCCTTTGATGTTGTTTTTGATTGTTCTCTGTTGGAGGGATGATGCCACCTGGATAGGCAATGAAACGTTTACTCTCTTTATTCTTAATTGTTGTGTTAAGCCAGTGTTCTGAGTAAAGCATTTTACATTATGAACTTTGTTTGAATGATGATTAGTGGCGAGCTTCATACCCTGGGCCACTACTCTAACAATTGCTTGTGGTAGTGTGGCGAAATGGAATAACGAGCCTTGTAGACAATTTACTTGGCAATATATTTATTTCTCTCTCATAGATTGAAGAACCCAGTGTGGTGTTACATAACGGAGGGGCACGTAATTATACAAGACCGATCACCAAAAGGCCTTGCTTTTGACTAGATTAAAATGTGAAGCGATTGTAATATAACAAATGCTGCATGGTGGCGATATGATAGGTTCTCCTCACGAGTTGTCGCCACAGTTACGGTTAGTTGAGAAACTGCATATCCAGGTAGCAGGATCAAATTTTAATTAGGCTACTTTGGCCAACACGCGAGCGTAGAGCACAGTGTCAAAAGCCCTTACAAAATAAAAAGAATACTACATCTACATGGACCCAGAAATCAAGACAGTTTGAAATGCTGTGAACGAATTCCACTACGTTAGTTTTGCCTGAATACCCTTTTCTAAAGCCATGCTGGAATTTAAAAAAAGAAATTGGCAGAGTCAACTTAGTTGACAACGTGGTAGTACATGATGTGCTCCATTAGTTTACAGGGAACTCTAAAAAGTGGAGCTGGTTAATAGATAGAAGGAGCATAGTTGTCACCTCTTCTGAAGACAGGAATAAGCTTGAGACCTATGTCCTCGACTCGCACACATACTAAGAACCTTTGACACAGATTAACGTATCTTCATTCCAGCTCTTTCACTTTCAGATGTTCATCTCTGTTGAGTGGTGTCATTCTTGTAATACAGATTGGAATTGAAATGCAGGTGCATAAGGGATGCTCTGAAAGAAAAGTGTTTGGTTTTAGTCCTCTTAATGTTTCTGAAAACGAAAACAAACTTCACGGTGACTATTCTTCTGAAATGAGCAATTCCAGGATGACAGCAAAAAAATATATCTTGCCATATCATTATATCCGCCTGGCACTTCAATTGAATAATGGCAGTTGAAGATGACGATGATTCAATTTAATGACGCATAAGCAACTCGGGCTATAGTGTGCCAAAACCATGGTAAAACTGTGTCTTGTTAAATATCAGACGATTATACTAAAATAATATACTTTGTTGGTTGGTAAATTGAGATATAGACAAAAACATGATATGATAAAAATAAGCAATTGAAGAAAAGGCAATTGTTGGCTTTGTGTGACTGACGTCGAGTTTGCCACACTACGTGTTGAATAATAATGTACGCTGATACGCTGTAGCATATAAAGTACAATCATACACACGCTCAATATGTGGTGGATATGTGAAACCAATATACACATACTTACATTTCAAACTTTCTTGAAAAAGGCAGTCCAAGTCTGTCGGATTTGCCAGACTCTACACAAAGCCAGTAAGCATAGTGTGGAATGACTGATTCATCTTTCGAAGGCAGAGGTGCAGCTACCACGACGCTTCGTCATCTCAATGCTTCGGAGCGGCATAGCCTAGTAAGAAGCCATCAGAAGGATCTCATAACGATAACTTGGTCGAAAAAGTGGAGGGTTCTGTGGGATATGTAAGAAAGCATAGCGTTACACAACAGCTACGAGAATGATCGACTGCACCTGCATGGTTTTCAGTACGTAGACTTGGAACTGAAAAATAAATGTGCTAACCTTGTTGATACTACTTTTCCGTCAGGACCACACGAGAGCACATTTGGTTTCTTTAGTTGAAGGTATCATCAGGTCCCCATGCTCCTTTGAGATGCAGCAGACAGAAGTTCGCTGAGGCGAGTGACTGCCGTTGCGGTTCATCGCTTCGCAGCAGATCAAGAACAGTACACCGCAACGATAGGTGAAACGTTCAGAATATGGTGACCAACTCCAACACCAACCCAATGACCCGAACAAAGAGGATGAACCGGGAGTCACACAAGTTCGCAGTTCGCAAGCTCGGCATACGGCATCCATTACAGCTGACCGGATACGGAAGCATATATCGAACGCCGTGTACAGATTGAAAAGAAAATCGTAGAAACTGTTGCAGGTGATAAATGCAGGGTATATTTTTCTTTTTGAGGCTCTGTAACAAAAACATATTAACGTAGAAATGCCATTTCATGAAGGAAATTGACAGATATTGCGTGACCACGTGACGCGTTTGAGCCAATTGTGGGTGTTGCGAGTGGCCCCCGTGTTGACGTCATCTTGATGGTGGACCGGGGTGGATATTCTATATAAACGTATGTTTTCTCGGTTTGACGCTAGGCGTGCTGCACTCGGATGAAGTCGAATGTTTAAAATTCGAGTTTAGAGAAACCGTGGGGTTTTAATGCGTGAATTTTCGCATGGAGAGTCCTTGTTGGGTGCTTTATCGACTACAGGTACGAAAGAGCTCCCACAGTTTCTGGTCAGAGTCCCTTTAAATAGAGGGTGGCCCAGCGTAAAATTTCCTGCCGCCAAAAGGAATTACTGTCTATGACACATGAAGGATTTCTCGTGGAAAGAACGGAAACGCGCGATTCTGTCGCACTGCTTTTGACTTGCAAAGTTCCTACCTGAATGTCTCAAACCAACGTGAGTAAGAAACATAGACTTTGGAATGAGGCAAACCTAATATTTCAATCGATTCCTCACTTTGAGTATTTTTTCTTTGCGTAATCGAGAAAAACATGGAGTGCTCACCTTTCGTTTTGCGTATCAGGCAAGCAGGACCCCCGTATTTACGGAGGGACGCGTTATAAGCAAAAAATGGTATCTGTTTTAGCTTCGGAAGAGAATTCCAGTACCTTTCGGAGTGTCTTTTGACCAGAATAAGGCATTTGACAGGGTGCATCATGGGTATATGTTCCGTGTGCTGGAGGTGGCTGGCTTTCCTCCCGTAGTGGTGGGCTGGATTAAGGCCCTATACAGAGATTCCTCTGCCGTGGTTGGCGTGAACGGGGGCGTCTCCGGTAGGTTCCCCATCATGACCGGTGTGCGGCAAGGCTGTCCTTTGTCCCCGGCGTTGTATGCCATGGTGTTTAGTCCTCTCCTAGAAACCTTAGCAACCGGCCTTCGACCTGTTATGTTTCCGTTGCCAGGCTCGTGGAACCTCCCTCTTTTCGCGTATGCGGACGACCTCTCCTTAATCCTCAGTAACGAGGACTCGATAGGTCGTGTTCTCGTTATTTTGGAGAGATACGGTCGAGTATCGAATGCGCGAATCAACAGAGAAAAAAAGCGCTGCGCTGTTCATTAATGTCACTCCCTCCTGTCCGTCTCCATTCGGGATCCCTGTTAGGAATGAGGTGCGGATTCTCGGTATTCACTATAACAGGACTGGGGTCTGTTCTCTTTCTTGGTTGCGTGTTCACGAGCGCAGCGTCTCGGTTCTCACGGATTTAAGGGGCCTAGTGCTCCCTATCACCTGTAGAGCTCGCCTGGCTGCGTCGTGGTTCCTGAGCAAATACTGGTATCACGGGACAGTTTGCCTTCCTCCTCGTCAGGTTTTCCTTGCAGCAACTCGTACGGCCTTTCGGTTCATCTGGGGCAACGGAGCTGAGTGGGTATCCCGTGCACGTATGTACCAGCCGAGAGAGGTTGGCGGTTTGCGGGTTCCGCACGTAAAAATCAAGTGTCTTGCGCTCGGGATAAAGGCAATTTTCGACGGCCTTAGTGACCCTGGCCACCCCGCCCACGATCTTCTGTAATACTGCTTAGGTCCAGACGTACGTCTGTTTCGCCCGCTTGTGCAGAATAGACCGCGCTCTGAGTTTGTGGCCTCGCACTTGAGAGAGTACGTTTTGAACATCCGTCGCCTACGCGCATCATTCCCGTCGGAGGATTTCTTTGTCTGGTCCGTCAAGCAGTTTTATGCCGCTCTTCTGGAGCTCCTTCCGACGGCGAGCTCTGCTGTGCCTCGCCCGATCGCGTGGCTTCATATTACGGCCGGCTGGTTGGATGCGCGCCGTGCAAGCTTGCAGTGGCGTCTTGCGCACGACGTTTTACCTCTCAGGGACAGGTTGTCCCGCTTTGGTTTGACCAGGCCTTTTTGCCCTTTCTGCCCTTCCTTTGAAACGTCGGAGCACGCTTTTCGCAACTGTCTACTCCCCGATTTTTTGTGGCACAAGGCTGAGGTGCTTTACGGCATTCCGTTCATTCGGTGGAGCACGGTCCAGTTACTGAGCTCGCTCCCAGTTCCGGTCTGCGATAGACGCCAGTTTGTACTCCTGGCGGTAGAAATAAACTACCAGGTCTGGATAGCACGCTGCATAGCTGTGCACGGTGGCCGTGCTCGCACCGCCGTTGAGGTACTGAACAGGGTCAGAGCGGGCATCCGTAGAGTGTTATACAGGGAGAGAGCAGTACTTGGGGCCGTCCAGTTTGGTAGGCGGTGGCAAACATCAGCGACCCTCTTCGAAGAAAGCAATGGTAGGTATGTCATCCGCTTCTAATATCCTTCGTGCTGCTGTCCCACGAGCAACTCTCCGTGAGTTTTGGTTTGTTGCGGGGTGGCATCTAGCACGTACATCAATCCCAGACCTGCCGTGAGCTCGTCTTTGGGTGTTGGCGTTGCGATGGTGGTAGACTAGTGCGTTTGTTGCGTTAAAGGGAGCCAGCCAATATGGCTGGTCTTCCACGATGATGCCAATACATATATCGGAGTGGGTTTCTGAGCGGGCAAGCTTAAGGCTTGTCCCACCCATACGAGGATTTCTCAGACTTAGTGTCCTTCACAAGAGTCTGTTTCTCACTGGAACAACAAAAACGCTCCCTTAACTTTGGTGTCATTGCACTTTGGTGTAACTTCTGTAAGCACTTGGCGGATGTGCGTGCCAGAAAAAGCAAAATAAAACAAATCAAAGCAGAGGATTGACGGAAACATTGTTCTTCATGTGTACTTAAACTGTCCTAAATTGGTCCCTGAGGATGGGCAAGGGACAGCCTCGGGGACGTCATCTCATATGCCAAAGTGGCAGTTTTATGACATTCTGAGGATCAGATTTTGACATCCTAGGGATGGCATACCTGTCCCCATCTGACAACCTTAGGATAGCCCTGGGATGACAGTGCGTTCTTGGGGACGGCGCCTTTCTATCCCGCATGCGGGATAGAAACGCGCCGTGTTCCAAGCATATTAGTGTACTCACCGGATAACATCAAACTTGTAAACAGAGCAGATGTGATGTTATCTGGTGAGTGCGCTAATACGCGGCATGATCGAGCTTACCGATACGCCATGTCGACCTTCACATGAGTGCGTAGCAGGACCCGAACTCCCGCCTTATCAGATTATTGTGATCGTGGGTTTAGAAGGCCCGAAACGCCGAGCTATAGTGGACAGTGACAATGGTGGTCCTAAGATCATTGATAGTGCTGTCGATTGCACACATGTCTCCCGCTTCTCTCATCGTTTTGGTGGGCAGATGCCGTGGAGTGACCGCCCTTTTCCCTTGCTTCGCATAAAGTGCGACAACAGCCATTCTGCTATCTTTGCGCATGCTGAACGGCATGCATTTGCATTCGCCTATCTCACACGGATCATCAGTCCATGTTCCCGTCAACCCGAACACGTGCGCCTTTGTAAGAATTGCATTACACTGAACGTCCACTCTGTATGCCCGCAAAATATGAGCGTTCGTTACGGCCATGCTCAGAGTTACGATCATGCCAGTTGCGCTTGTTTTCGTCATATTCAACCGACTCGAGAATCTTCTACTATTACAGTATCCACGAACCCTGCATCGCTAGAACGGAAGATCACCAAGACGAAGAGGAATTGTCCAAGTGATCGTATGCGGTTGCACATTCAGGATCATGGCCTCAGGAATGAGCACAGACTATTAGCAGATCAGAAATTCTCAACGATAACGCTTCGAAAAATATGATAAGTCAATCGGCACACGCCACGTTGCTGATCTTTGATTTGACAGCTTCCTTTATCGTGTCGTTTTCATAGCGTTGCCGATCGGCTAAAAGTCACGAAGGTATGCTTCTTTCGTATCCAAAATGGAGCCGTCGTTCTTCGTCTACTGCAATGCTAGTAATGCTAGTCGCATTTCATACGCGTTTGACATTGCGCCAGAGTTTTTTTCTTTGTCTTACTTACTCCCCTCCGCAATGCCTAACGGTCTTGACGGGAAGTAACATTATGGACGAAAAATAGTGCAAACGAAGACAAGGACACAGGACCATGTGCACAAGACTCAGGATACGTTCCCTCTCCACCCCCTCTCCCAAAACCCTTACTTCCGAACCGGCGGGGCAACAAATCTCGCCTGACCAAGCAGCACAATGTACTGAAAGTCGAGTGCAATAGGGGTGGACGGTATGTGTCTCATCAACGTTCTTTCGTTTCACAAGTCTGTTCAAGGCCTTCCACTTACCCGTTCACCCCTATTGCACTTGACTTTCAGTGTATTGTGCTGCTTGAAAAGGCAAAAGAGTACTGCATACTAAAATATGCCTTTGGTTGAGAGTTGTTGCCTAGCCGGTTTGGAAGTAAGGGATTTGGGAGAAGGTGTAGAGGGGAGGGGTTGCTGTTCAAATGTTGTTAAGATTGCCACTCTTCGGTAATAAGATTGTTGGTAATGAGTGCCATGTGTCCGTCTCCTGCTTCCTTGTCTTCGTTTGCACTCTTTTGATGTCATACCAACTTGCCGAGAACTTACACGGGGTAAGACTTACTCGGGGTAAAATAAAGAAAGAAATAAAAGTGAAATACCTGCCTCAGCTGGCATGCCAAGTCGCTGTTGTGAAGTGGCACATGGGCTCGATGAGACGGTCGCGGATCCAACAGCCGACTGTCGACGGTGCAGCCATCAGCGTGGCCCACGATGAGGTGCATTCCAGTTCTTTTATGACAGTTATTACAGCGAGGTTCGAAGGATGTCCTCTTGAAAGATGTGGCTGCCAACCCAAGAATATCCTGGGATGGTTCATATGACATCCCAAACACGTCTGTGAAAAAACGTGCCAAGGACATCCATGGACATCCCATTCCGAGGGACAAGACAGGCATATGATTGGGACCTGCTGAGATAGCGTCTACCATGCCCTCAGGGTATTTACTCCGTTTTAAAATCTGATTTGGTGTCCTGACTGTAGGTAGTCATGAAGTATTTTGACATGACGACTTCAGCTTCATCGCTGTCGAGTAAAAGCTTACACGACTTACATTGCCATGACTGCCCTCCAGAAGTCTTACATATGTTTGTGGTGGCCGCCGATGATGACGAGAATGTGTCCCTGCTGCCACGGGCTACAGCGCTGGCTTGTCTGTTCTACCGGCACTAAATGCAGGATGAGATATACAGGATGAGATGTGTCGTGATGATGAGATGATGAACGACGCTGAACAGCGGTCGATAGTCAGTGGAAGCAGTGAGATAACATCAAAAGAACGCTAGGCAAAAACACAACACCGAAAAAACACACGCAAGCACACATGTAAGCTGGCACATCATAGGGTAGAGACGAAACCGGTGTGCCGGAGCAAAATGTGAAAGCACTCAAGAGCTTGGCGATGGTCGATCAGGTTAGACGAAAGGGCGAGGATGGTTGCCAACGTGAATGGTGCGGCCGCGATCGATTGCAGGCGACACTGCAGACCTGCTCTTTGGGAGGTATACGGATGGCAGTCGAGGAGCACGTGCTTGGTATCCGCCACAACAGCATGGCGAGAGCAGGGCATAAAGTCGTTGGAGTTGTATTAATATATCCTTTATTGTAATATACGGGGTGTTTCACAAAACGTGTCATTCGGACTTGATAAAAAAAACGGGGCGACGGAAAAATACCGGGTAAACGGCATTTGTGTGGCAACTAAATTTGCCACCTTGCAAAAATATTTTCATTTGATTTTAATTAAAAGAAATTGAATTTCTTTAATTGAACTCCAAAATTTTCCAAATCAACCTAGTGTTTTTTTTTCTTTTTACAGAATTAGAGAGTCCGTAGCGAACTTAGTCAGATCTACCAAGAAATCCGCTCGATATTGCAAATGGAACTGCCCCAAAAAAGTCCCGAAATTGAGGCTTCAAAGTTTCGGGTATTAAAACGGCGCACCAAATCAGTCGAAAAGATGCGCGGAGAGAAGGACATGCTCCTGCCCCCATGAAAGATAGAAGGTCGGAAAAATAGGAGAGGGGAAACGGGAAGCGGCGTTGCGAATGTTTTGAAGGTTTCCAATGGCAAAGCAGATAGCATGAGTTTGTTTCTAGTTCGTTTCTGATTTTCCCTTTCTTTTTCTCTCTTTTGTGGCAAAATCTGTCTGGTTATGAATCGTACCTCCTCAAAATGTCTTTCCGCTAATCAGTTCGCTTTCATTGTCATCTCTTTGCCACAATTCTGCTACAACAATTTATCGCCGGACCGGCGTGCAGAACAAGACGCGCCGATAACAAGGCGAGTGACACTCCACCATACGTTGATAAGCGGCAAAAAAAGAAAAAAAAAGATTCCGCCACTTTTTTCCCGACCCCCTTTTTTTCTACCTTCTATCTTTCATGGGGCCAGGAGCATGTCCTCCTCTCCGCGCATCTTTGCGACTGATTTGGTGCGCCGTTGAATGCCCGAAACTTTGAAGCCTCAGTTTCGGGTCTTTTTTTGGCAGTTCCATTTGCAATATCGAGCGGATTACTTGGTGGATCTGACTAAGTTCGCTACGGGCTCTCTAATTCTGAAAAAAAACAAAAAAACGCGAGGTTGACTTGGGGAATTTTGGAGTTCAATTAAAGAAATTCAATTTCTTTTAATTAAAATCAAATCAAAATATTTTTGCAAGGTGGCAAATTAGTTGCCACACAAATGCTGTTTATCCCGTATATTTCCGTCGCCCCGTTTTTTTATCAACTCCGAATGACGCGTTTTGTGAAACACCCTGTATCTCACAACAGTGCACAGCTCTGATTTGTGGATGTAACTTACATATTTATATTATATAACACTTTTTTCACATCAGCATTATGCAGGGGAAAATTAACTGAGCTCTGAAGCCTGTGAATTTATATTTGTGACCTATCAATAGGTATTGATTGTGGCACAGGAAGGAGTGTCACTGTGCTCTCACATTTAGCTTCAGCTTCTGAAAGGGTACAAAAGGGCGCCTCCCCCCCCCAAAAAAAAAGGAACAAAAGCACAGGGCCTTAGCTGTCGTCTGTTTGGTCCTAGTTGTGTTCACTGCTCAAGCTCAGGCTGCGTTCCCCATAAGTGTTATCCACCAGCAGGGGCGTCAGATGTCCTTTACGGCAGGCAGGGCGAGCCCTAACCTAACCTAACTTAGAAGAGAGAACTACGGTGCATGGCCCTGTGTTCAGAAGTGCGGCAAATACAAAAATGTCACCTGTCCATGCAATCCGATGACGGTGGAGGTTGAAACCCAGATGGGGAAGACCCACTCGATCGTGTCCTTCATTACCTTGAGGCAAAGAAGAAATTGGCGCTAGAACAACAGAAACTGAAATATGTGTGTGGTGGTTTTATTAACTGCGGCAAGACAAATCTATAGAATTAAGCGAGCGGTGGCGTGTTTCCTTATTTCGTTATTTTCGTTGTCGTCAAAAGCGAAATCCAAAGGGTGTATTGCTGCACTAAAAAGGGTAAAAAGGTTTGGGCGTTCTGGTCAGGGCTCAGGCAAATACAGCAGATATATACAACACAAGTCATCAATCGTACCTGCGAACTGCTAAAGACTCCTCGCCGAGGGATAAGGGCTTTCCCTTTCTAGCCACGAATCCTTCCCTGCGTTGGTGAAATGTAGAGATGGGACGAATCCAGAATTTTCCGAAACCGAGTCTAAGAAAGGTTCAGCGAATCCACGAATCTTACGAATCTCGAATCTTGCGAATCCTTGCTTTAAAAAGTGTTGAAAGAGCCAGAGAAAAAAACGTCTCTACTGAAAAGCGTTTTGAAGCAGAATATGATATATTTATTTAATGCAAAATACATGAAATAATAGTTCACTTTCAGGAGAAGACATACCCACATACTTCTTCTTAAATGCAATTTATTTTACACATTGTTCATCGACTACAGGAAATACATAAATTCTCGAGGCTGAATTGTCTCCAGAAAACTAAGAAACAATAACAAAAAAAAAATGCTACTTTTAAATTTGTAATGCAAGAGTTCCCGCCTGAACTCTCAGCCTAGAGCAATGTAAACAAACAAGAAAGCATCCACCGGCCAATCAGGCTTTCGGCAGACTCCGCACAGGCGACAATTAAAAAAGAAAAAGACATACGTGGTTGGTGAATTCAGAGGGTTTGATTCGCCGTTTTGGACACTGGGATTCGAATCCCTGCCTTGGATTTGAGGATTCGGTTGGCACATCCCTAGTTAAAAGCAAGACGCTGTCGTGTCCTTTGAGTGGTGCGACTCTTCGCGCTGCAGGTCCGCACGTGCGGTATCACGTAGAATAATTGAGGGGAATAGTACCTATTCGGGTGAATTTCGTCTTCTTCTGTTTAAACCGGTGTTCGTTTCCATTCTGCGGTACCAGAGCTGAAAGTGAATGTGGCGGTACCCTCTGAGCCAAAGTTCAGGGAGGAGGGGCGCAACCCCTAGACCCGAAACTCAGGGGGGAGTGACTGCCCCCACAATCCGACGCCCCTGTCCCCCAGCTCGTTTGCGAAAGCATAACGTCCCAACATATGCAGACTCTCTCTCTATAGCCACATATGTGAATGCACCATTCATACTGAGCGTATTTCTAATTGTGGACATATTTAACGACCCACATTGAAGTCCGCACAAACTGGATCAGACTGTGCGATTCACGGCCCATTATTTCAACGCCCATTGATGGGTCTAATGCTGCAACTCTGCCGAATATATATCGAGCTAATGACAGTCCAAGATTTACAATTCATTGACTTGTCAAAGACGCAGCTTCGCAAGTTGCCGCTTCTGCTGAGAATGTAGAACATATTGGTCGTTATCCACCCTTTCTTGTTAGATTGTGTTTCGTTGTAGAACACCATGCTCTCGTTCCTGAGTGCGACACTGACATTGGCGATGCTGTCTATTTGCATCGGAGCCCCAAGCATATACGATGACCGATGTAAGTGCATTATTTAATCCCGCCGTAGGACGAAACAATTGCAGGAAATATTCTAGGTCAGCCATGCTTGATACACTCTCATCAACGTTCAGTCTTTATTTGACATGTAAGCGACGCGATGTTTGTTCAGAAGTCACCGTATAGAGTACAAATGTTTCTTTTTTGTATTGTTGGCTCTATGGGACGAGACACAGAAGGTTGTGTACTCATCTTCCTAAACTTTCCCCAACCATTTAGCCCGCTTGTTATCCATATCTCGCCTATTTCTATTTTTGAGTCAACAACTGAGACAAGTTCTAAAACATTGCCACATTGTTATCGCACTGAAGTGCAGCATGAAGTCAAGGAAGTACAAATGCTTCAAGTTGGATTTTTTGGGAAAAATCTTCCCGGAAACAGCACCGCAAGCGATGCTGCCCCGACGACCGTTTGATAGGCCGTGCGTTCAAAGACACGGCTCACACGGGGGCGGGCCGCGTTATCAAGGGCCCCTCTCCAGTATATGAGGGACCCGCTCCCATTTGCCTCCCTCCACTGCTTACGCGGATTTGAAGGGAGGCCAGCGCAAGTCGGATTATTGATGGATTAGTGCACTGGGGCCTGCCATATCCATACCATCCACAGGTACACAATGATTATATTAGTAACGGGAGACCTAATCAGGTTAACGGTGCGTATAGGTCGTTATGCTTGCACGCGTGGTTCAGTTTCAAAATTTTACATCGTCGGTTCCGTGTTATAAAATCCAAATTAATCTTCTTATGTGGCAGACAGCTGTAAAACAAACTTCTCATGATGGAGATTGATGTTCTGAGGCTGGAACACAGAAGGAGAGACAAACACACAAAGCCTCAAGTGCCAAAGAACAATGAATGAAGAAAAAACTACAACTAGAGAACTACAAACTTCTCCATTACCAGAAGCGTCCTGACAACTTCTGCCGCCAATCATTTCGGAATGGAGAATCAGAGAGGATTCGGAATTTCCCAGGTTGACAGAACCATGAAAAAGCGATTCATCAAAAAAGCGCACGCAAGTTTCACTGTCCTAGCTAAATGGGTATTGAAATGTAGCCACGCTCGAGGCAGTTCAAGTTGATCAGTAGAACCCGGAATCCACAGTCCAGGAGCGAAGTACAGCTCCGGTCAAACTTAATAATAACACTGAAAAAAATGTGGTCTCGTTCCCCAGCGCGATTACAGCAGCACTTGGGCCCATGAGGAAATCTTAATTGAACAAAATTATTCTGTTAGTTTAGCACAAGGGTTTTGTTCGCTTAATATTCCCTCAGTGCCCCAGGGTAGCTGTTATCGAGCTGGGAAATGAGACCGCATTTTTTCCATTGTTATTATTAAGGTTGACCGGAGCTGTAACGTAGCGTAACGTAAGTAACGTAGCGCGCCCCTGTCCTGTTCCCGAATTGCTATCTGCAGGAAGGCTTTCTGCACATCTGCAATTAATGCAACTGAATACAACCTAAAGTTAAGCATAACTGTCATTATATGCGGGTTTAAGTTTGGGCACGGTCCCTTGATAGATTCCTGGTCACGCAGCTTCTCCGTAACTCTATGGGGAAGCTTTGCCCCGGGACCGGAGCGCCCGCGTGGTGGCGCTGCCATCGGAACCCGGGAGGCAAACGCCAGAGGAGGCACAGTAGGCGGGTTTCGCCGCCGCGAAAATAGTGTCGCCGCTGGCGTTTCCCGCTAAATTCCGGCTATTTACTTTTCATTGGCTCCGGTCCCCCACGTGACCTTTCTCGATCATGATTGGCTGAGGCTCATTTAACCGGTGGATTCGCCCGCGTTCGTTTCTCCGAGGCGCCGACCCGTCTGACCGTTGTGTAGCTGGCGTCTATGTAGGCAGACGGTGATTTCGTTTCGTGGATTTCGAAGATGTTCGAGCCATGGACAAACGCCTGAATGAAAGGTAAGCAGTATGATGAAAGATGAAACGTGTGATCAACGTATGATGCATGTCAGTGATCAGACGTTTAATACTGTCGCCTAACTGTGTACATGGAGGTACGCCTTGTCCCGTATTACATCACTTTCTGCCGGTTAACAGTCATGATCTGGCTGATGATTCTGCGTGGCGTTACTTGTTGCGTTTTGTTCCGCTATTTGAATGTGTCTGATGTTTAATACACTGGTGTGCATGTAAAGGAAAACAGCGTGTATCGCGTACGCAGGGCTCTTCGAATTTTGTCATTAGTCGACATTAGGCGCGTAACGATTGCATGTCTTACACAGCGTATACAGAATATTAATGTTGCCTGTGCTCGGGTTTACCATATCATTAAGAGGTTCTTTTTCTTTCTTTTTTTTATTCGGACACCGACAGCTGTTCGTGGCCCTGCGATCCGCGAACATGTCGCCCCTGTCACCTGAAGATTCTACAGTTGTGCTGGGATAAAGCGGATGGCTTCTGCGACTCATCACGTGCTATATACTCTCCAAACCGAATAGGTTCCCTTAATGATTGTATAATATGATAGTCACGCTTTCTGTTGCTCGTCACTATTTATTCTTTATTTATTCTGTATTAATCGTGTGGATTTACTTGCATTGAAATGCTGCTTCTTGTTTATATGTTTACCGTGTCAATAAATTTGTACATGTGAATTCCTTCGTCTTCTGGATTTTCATTTTCTGCTTCCCGATAATATTAGCAGATGGCCTGGCCGGCCTGGCGAAGCGCTCGGAACAGGGTGGGGGTGGGGGAGAGAATTGGAGTGAGAGGGTATGGAGAGCGCACGCAGCGCACATGCGCAGTTCGATCAGCCAGCGCGCGCTTTTTGGCGCCGTTTTCCGGCTATTTTGTCGTGATTCGTTACGGATGATCACGTGGTCAAGAGGGGCGGTGGTTTTCGTGGCGAAACTGTGGAAGCTACAGCTGCACTCCACTGGAAACGCCTGCGTCTTCCATTGCATTACACGTGTTTCGGCTGTTGTTGCGTGATAACTGTGTGCTAGCAGCATGCCAGAAACACGCTGTGTTACGAAAGGTCGCTCTGGGTATCAGGGAGGTGGCAATGTATCCATCTTCGCGTTTCCTGCGGATCCTGACAAAGCGTGAGAAGTGGAAATGTGCCATTCCTCGCATTGAAGGTGGGCGCTTCAATTTTGACTCTCCTCACACACGTGTCAGCGAGAATCACTTTGACCACAGCGACGTCGTGTGGCACGACGAACTCGTCATCAACGGCGATAAAGTGCTGCACAAGCGTGGAAAGCCAAAACTTCGAGAAGATGCAGTGCCTCGCATATGACGGCTGCCGCCCGATCTGAGCACGACGAAACTACGAAGCCGTTCCGTCAGACAACGAGCCCAGGGAAACGGCCCCGTAGCCCGTAAAAAAGAAAGCGTTCGCCGTCGACACCAACAACGAACTCAGTGCTTTTATGGATAGAATCAGTGATGGGCAGTACTTGAAGTACCAGGTACTCAAGTAGTAGTTTAAGTACATTTCTGTGTACTTGTACTTTACTTTAAGTACATTTTAAATTGTGTACTTTGTAGTGTACTTAAAGTACTTTTTTCCGAGTGCTTTTCCATCAAGTACTCAAATGCCCAAACTTGGACTCGAGACAAAAAATCACAAAAGAGTACCAAAAATGCACCCCACTAAAAGCGCTAAAATGACAACAAGACGAAAACACACAGATAGGGTTATCTCTGAGGTTTCGTCTTCTTGCCGTCATTTTAGCGCTTCTAGTGGGATGCAGTACAGAGATTCCCAGTATGACATTTTACCAAATGGGATTTTTGTGCTTTTAAAGAGCGTATTTGTTGAAGCAAATCTGTTGTTGAGAGGCTTGAAATGTTGAAAAAGTATAAACACTGCTATGATTATGTAACACGAATGGAATGCAAAGACGCGCACACATTATGACACTGCAACCGGCACCACAATGACTTGGTCAATTGTCATTTCAGTTTTCCCAATCAAGGTTCTATGCTTTTTTTTATTGTTTCCTTCATTGGCAATTAATAATCAATTTATATCACAATGTGTGATTGCATTACACGATGAACACTCTGGAAGACACACATGCTTTCATTTTTACATTTTACGTTTTTGTAATTGGCCACATGGATTACATTACTGCATATCACAGTCGTATAAAAACGAAGGCTTACATCGTGTTTCGTCCTTTTTAATTTTCTTTATATTATTTTTTTAAACATGTTGTATTTCAAAAAGCAGCAAGGAATGCCCAGAAATGTATAATCTCTGTTGGCTTGTACTTTTTTCCCTTGAAATTATCTAGCCTCTTATACCCGAAGATTAGTACCGGAACACCACACTAGGCGGGTGATCTTGGATCAGTCAGGGTATAATACGTACTATTTTGCATAATCACAGCACAGCTGACTGATTACCTCTCTACATGTAACTGCGGGTATACACGGGTTAGCACTCAACCTAGGACTTCATAGTTTCAGAGCATTTGTCAAGAATGCTCGCTAAAGTTTTGCCAGAAAAGCAAGACAGATACTAAACAGTGAAATGCAAAGTGATACAAATTAAATTGGCGATGTACTTGATGAGTACTTGAAGTACTTTTCCTAGTACTTTGTACTTTACTTGAAGTACATTTGGAATCGGGTACTTTGTACTGTACTTGAAGTACTAATGACACCAGGTACTTGGTACTTTACTTTAATTATAATTTTGAGGTACTTTGCCCATCACTGGATAGAATCTTAAAGCAAATTGCTCAAGCAACTGGGGCTTTTGGGCTGACTGGGCTCCCAGGGATGTTAACTGGAGCAATAATCGTGTAATCACGACCGACCGATCGCGTCAAATTCTAAGCGGCCATGTAACTTTCTGAAATTAACTGTAGAAAGTCCTCTACGCACTAAATAAAGTACGCATTATTAAAGTTGTTTTGCATGGCAGGATAAAATATGCTGCTCGAGATTGATTCGCGGAAGCATGTCGAACACATGGCGGTTCCTTTCAGTCTCGTCAAAGAAATAAGGCAGACACGAGATGACTAAAACAAGAGATGAACGACAAGGACACAGCGGCTAAATTTCGTGGCATGTCCGAGTACGTCGAAATCCTTTTAGAAACAATACTTTTGTCTTCATTAGCTTCGCGGCAACAATTGAGAGTAAGTCATCTGGTGCCACGTAAAAGAGGCCGGTAGATTGCGATGGGCCGATCGCGTCAATTAGTACGCCGTCATCGGCGCAATAACTGTCTGCGATTAACTGTAGAAGGTCCTCTACGCGCTAAATAAAGTACGGATCACTTTGCCACCGTGCCCTATGCACATAAACGGCGTTTGAATCTCCGGTTGAGAGTTTGAAGATAGGATACTCGTGACAATACATCCGTGCCAGTCGAAGTGCTCGGCAGCAGCTTTCCGCATAAAATAAAGCCGAACAGAAAACGATTATTCGCATTATAGCTGCTGCAACGTAGCAGAAAGCTATCGCAACAAATAATTATCTTGTAGGATGTTTGGAAAAGCGCAAAAACAACACTGCGTCTGCCGTTCCCATGGCTGGCCCGAGCGGGAGATTCTACCGGGTTCCGATCGCGGCGCCGCCAAGCGGCTCCCGTTGTCCCTAGGCCAGCTTTTCGATGGAGGTGCATGACCAGATAGCTATTAAAGGACAGTGGTTTGGGCCAGGATCTTCCTACAATTGTGTGAAGGGCGTGGCGGTCTCTGGGTGTCGTCTCTGTACAAGTGGAGCGATCGTTCTCCGACTTCAAGAATCTGTTAACGGAAAAAAAGACACAACCTGAGGGAAAAGACGCTCCAGATGTTGAAACGCGCTGGTATAACTTGATGCAAGACGGATTATCGTGCTGGTATAGCCATATATGCCAGCCTGTATTGCTCATACCAGTATGCCAGCACTTTCGTACATACCAGCATCCCTGTAACACCAGCTTCTCTGTCTTGTATCCCTGATATCAGCATATCTGCTATGCCTTATATGATATATTTGCCCACATGTTTTGTGATTGTTTCTCTGTGTTGTCGAGACTGGCAATGAGTAGTGAACTACAGGCATGCAGTTTCCACGTGTTCATTTTACGGTTGTACTGTTTATGGCTCGGGTTGGCTGTACATGTTTACTTGTTATTCCTGAAGAGGGCCCTGAGATACTTCTTCATAATCTCTAATCTTCACTCAGAATTGTGTGTGGAATCACCGTGGGGCTGTATCAGTTGTTAGTATGCTCCTGTGAAAGAGCGAAAATTTCGTACCAACAATTGGCTGTGCGCACTGCCAAACGCGTATGAAATGCGATAGCACTACTAGCATTGCAGTAGATGAACGACGACTCCATTTTGGATGCGAAAGAAGCATACTTTCGGGAGTTTTAGCAGATCGGCAACACTGTATAGAGACGACACGATAAAGGAAGCTGTGGAATCAAAAATCAGCAACGTGATATACGCCGATTGACTTGTCATATTTTCTCAAGCGTTATCGTTGAGAACTTCCGATGTGATAAAACTCGGTATTCATTCCTAAGGCCACGTTCCGCCGTACACGATCACTCGAACGATTTCCCTTCGTCTGGGTGATCTTCAGTTCTAGCGATGCAGATAATGGGTTTGTGGATACTGTAGTAGGATATGTAGTCCATGTAGCGCACACTAACATGCACTTCTCGCGAATACACGGTCTGTCGTTGTCCCGTTGCATGTGGTCGGCACATTCACATCACCCACGATGTCAAAATTGAACGGCTCCGTTATGTAGTCGATAACCAACCCATTGTTGCCGTCTCTGACGTTAATGTTTAAGTCCCCACACACAATGAGCAACACGTCGGTACAGTGCGCCGTTTTTACCTCAGGAAACTTAAGATGCGTTTGAGGAAGTCAGGCAGGAGATTCCAAGTGAGGAAGAGTTTGATGTCGTCTAGTGAAACGTTTGGCGAGAGGTAGACAGCCGCAATGATGGTTCTACGACCATTGATAGTGATCTCGATTGCGCACAAGTATCAGACAAAATGGCGTAAATGCAGGCTAGCTGGTGGATAAATTCCATGATAGGCAAGCCTGAGCGATGGGCAAGACACGTAAACAAACACAAACACGAGGGCTCAAAACCAGCAAAACGTTTAATAGATAATAACGAACCCCATGAACACGTAGCCGGTGCGTGGGAAGACAGAGAGAGGGGAATAGGAAATTGAGGACAAAATGAGTTGAAGGAAGGTCAGAGGAGGCGCTTGAAGGCCGAGTGGATACATACAGACGGCACACTAATAAAATTGCCCACACCCTGTATGGCCAATGCTTCTCTCAAAAGACGTTTTCGCCTGTCTGGTTCCCACGCCAGCACCGCCTTCTGCCCTTACAAAAATGGCTGTTGACCTTTTGTTTCCATTCTACAGAACTTAGTCAACAGAGAGCACAGACATTCAGTAGACTTTCTATTAGCCTTGTGTGTACCTCACATATTGATTTTACGTTGACTTATGGAACTTTAAGTCTTGTTGACAATTATTCACAGGAAGGTAACAGGTCTTTCTGTAGACCCTCCATATACTTTACACACATTTCATGTGACCTTCATGTGTAAGTCCTGTTATATGTGATCTCAATTTCTCTGTTGACCTTCTTGTGACCCAGCTGTCATTGAGTCGGCGTCACCCACGAAACTACCTTCGTTTTTTTTTAAAAAAAAAGGCTTGGCGACCGTTACGTGAGGCACTCGGTATATTGTTCTTAATCGAGGAAGACACATGATTTACTGAAGTCTGATTAACACCATCCCCGTATGATGTGAATACTTTTTGTAGACTTTCTGACTTGAGCGAAGTTGAATTTCTCTGTTGTATTGTTCACTGTATTGTTCACGCAACACGCATAAAATACACGAAACGAAGTACTGCAAAACTATATATGTATCTATTTTATTCCAAAAATGCACACCTTGAAAGTGGTATCCAGTGTCGACACAATCATACAAAACATCCCGCGCACACAGTAGCGAAGTATTCCACACGTACACATGCTTTATGCCACACAGTGTCGCGTCGCATAATAGACAGTCAATGACCGGTTGAGTTCTTCTAGCGACCCTCGGTAACGGTGGACTTCAAAATTCGCTGAATTTCGGCGAAAGCGACGTCTCTGAAGCGCTGGAGAGAAATGTGTCTGAATAGGGTGTTCAATCGCAAATTAGTAATGTTCAAACGCAAGTGAGTAAAACCGAGTAAGATGGTCATAGCAACAAACAAATTTGGTTCACGATCAACACCGGCCACGAACTGATACTTGTACACTTACCTGAGGGGACGCAAAACTGCAGCTGCCGCTCGAAACATACAAAACTCTACAGCACAGCAGTCAGAGAGAATACAAGTGAAGCTTGATCACACACTCCTATCACACAGCTTACCCCTTACGACGCAAAATGATATCCTCCTTTGTTCTTTGATGGCCTGCAAAAACGAGAATGAAATTAGCAGAACCAACACCGGCCACGAACAGATACTTGTACACTTACCTGACGGGACGCAACACCGCAGCCGCTGCTCGAAACGAACAACAAAAACCTACAGCACAACAGTCATCGTATGAATATAAGTGAAGCTTGATGACACACTTCTATCACACAGCTTACCTCTTACGACGCAAAGTCACATCCTCCTTTGTTCTGTAAGTGACGAGCGAACGCTGAGAGCCCGAGACAGTTGAAACATGTTGCAACCGTTCCAACGACATTCTGATGATGCTAATGGCGATGACTTCTTCGTGATGAGGCGAGGGCGAGGCACGGAGGCGCAGAATCAAAATGTGCAGCAAACCTGTCGCATGCGCATGATCCTCATGTGGTCGTATAAGTTGGGAATATATTGTGTACTGAACTGAAGTATAAATAATACGAGGAACCGTCTTCTGAAAGCCATCGAAAATGTATGTAGGGTTTTAATATTTAGCTAAAAGATGGCAAAGTCGGCTACTACATTTAATTATAAGTTCAGATCCACATACTGCTTTGTTTAGAGAGCCGATAGCACGGATCTCTCCACCTCCCAGGAATGGTGTACACCCCCCATGGTTTTTTGCAACATACCCAGAAATTGCTGATATTACCCGGTACAGCTTGTCTCCCAACGAACCACAAGTATGCCTCTACATACATATACCCCCCCCCCCCACACACACACACACACACGCACGCACCCTTTGGGATGCTCGGTACCCCCTTGAGGTCGACCTCTGTGGATATTACTGTCCGATAATGCAGTAATTAATAATACGGAATTCATCTACGTAGAAAAAAAAACGTCTGAAATAAGTACTTGTTACATAGGCGCATAGAAAGTCCACAAACTGCCAACAACGACATCTATATACCTTGTCCACAGAAGGTACACATAAGGTAGTTCAAGAGATTGTCAAAATGATGTCAATAGCAATTCCTGTTGACTTGATCAACAAGAAGTCAAAGTCAACACACTGTCAAGACAGGAAACAAAAAGTCGACAAGAAGTCTGCAGAAAGGAAAAATCCATTTTCATAAGGGATGTCATTCAGTGTGCTAGGCTTGTTTGTCAGGAGAGCCAACCGACAGCGGCGTTCGGCGACGGTCGACATACGCATGTCTGTGTCGACCGTCATTTGTATGTGCAGTGTGAGTGGTTCGCGGACACGATGTCTTTGGATGTCAGCCGACACATTCTGTCGGTTGTCGGCCCAGTGTGACACCGCCTCCAAGAAATACTTGAAGGTTTGCATGCAGTTAAATACATTGGCAAAGAGGCAGATAACCAACCTAGGGTCATTCATTCATTCCCTCACTCCACAGTTTCAGGTTCCAGAAACGCAAGCAGAATGAACTGCCATAGCTGACCAATTCTATGGGCTGTGGCAGTACCCCAACTGCATTGGTGCACTCGACGGGAAGGATGTTGGCATTGCTCCTCCACCACGTACTGGGGCCTTGTACCTGAATCATAAGGGTACCTTCAGCATTGTGCTGATGGCCCTTGTTGATGCTGATTTGAGGTTCCTGTATATGGATGTGGGCAGAAATGGTCGCATGAACGACAGCAGTGTTTGGGGACAAACAAAAATGCTGTCCGCTATTGAATGTGGGCAGCTTCGGATACCGGATCCAGGAGAGCTGACAGCGTCCAAGAGATGCACACCCTTCGTCATCGTTGGCGATGAGGGCTTTGATTTGAAAACATACCTGATGAGGCCCTATAGTGCAAAGCACTTGACTGATGAAAAACGCATTTTTAACTATACGTACTCTCGCTCTCTTACTTTTCTGTCTTTGCAATGTTCTACAGAAGCATTAGCCTGATGAAAACACTGGAAATAATACAACGAATTGAATGTAATTCTGTTCGGAGCTGATATTCCTTTGTACGGGTTGCCGTGGATTTTAATATCTCTATCTGTTTCGCAGGCTTTCCCGTGCATGTAGTGTGTCTGAGAACGCTTTTGGCATACTGCCTAACCGTTGGAGGACAGTACGATGCCAGTATCCGATGCGCCATGACACTGAAAAATGTGTAGTAGTTGTCAAGGCCACTGTGGTGTTGCGCAACTACCTGGGGTCGAAGAACACTACAAGGGTTCGCTACACTCCGGCGGGAAGTGTAGACGCAGAGGACGTTGTGGAATGTGATATACTAAAATGCTTAAGTTTTATCCTGATTCAGAAGTGTCCAAATGCAATTTTAGGCACAGTATGCAAGGGGTCATGGCGGAATCAGGGAGGGCCGCTTGAAAATTTCCGCAGCACTATTGGCATGAACTGCTCTGCAGGTGCTAAGGCAACTCGTGATCAGTTCCGAGACTATTTTAACAATGAAGGACAAGCCAGCTGGCAGCATAAAATGATATAAAATGGTACGTATATTTGATTTCATTTATGTCGCTTTAGTTTGCTATCACAGCATGTAGTAACTGCACAGAAATATTGCACATGTTGCATGAGAGATGTGATCACAGTTCACTGAAGCTTTCAAATTAAATTACATCACCTTGTCCACTCTGCGAGGACAATTTGTATTTAACAATAGCTTGCTGTGCGATAATTACAGCATTGTCCCTTTGGACACCTTGAGGGATACCTCGTAGCATAATAGCTATTGCATCAACAAATACGTTGCAATCATCACGTTTCTCTGCACTCAGTTTGTCAGACACTACACGAAGTAGCTTCGTCTTTTCAGTCCCCTTTTCCGAATTGTCTGCTTTTCTTTTTTCAGCTTGCCCATGTGTAGATGTCAGAACAGCAGGGCTGCTGCTGCTGCCACTCTCTTCATTTTCACTCATTTGTTCACTACGGCCCAGCAGATGATTTACTACATACCAAGACTGCATGCATATTCCAGAAGTAGTTGCTAGTAAAGTTTGCTAGTAGTTTAAGTAGTTTAAAGTTGCTCTCTAGTAAAGTTTACTGGGCGCCTGCGACATATTTCAATCTGAGAGCTCCCAGCCAGAAGTACGAATTTGTGTGCAGCATTTGAAAATACATAACAGCGTGGCTTGGGTACAACGTTGGGAACAAAAGTGAAAGTACTCATTTGTAAGACACATTGTCGCTTGACTAGTTGGTTGCACAAAGTATGCCATTATCACATCATTATAGCAATCATGCCCTGCAGGCATCGTGCTCCCATCGTGTGCATTGCTCCCTGTTGCTTGGCGTTATGCGCTATAGCCTGCCTGTCCTTTATGGGATCTCCAACACTCATGAGCGGGAGCTGCTCAATATTCAAGCCAGAAGCCTCCGTCTCTGTTTGGGAGTGCCAAAGACAACGGAAACCTTCTCTGTTTTGGCAGAGGCACGCGAGCCATCGGTGCTTATTCTTGGCGATAGTGTCGCCTTACACGCGTACACACGCTATCTTGCCCGCCATCCAGCCCGTTACCTCTGTGACATTGCGCAACGTTATCCCGCATCTGCATCCGGTCAAGCTATTTGCCGTTTACGAAGCAACATCCCCTCAACCTCGGCCCGGAGCTCCTATGCGCCACCCATGTGGACACTTCACTACCCCACTGTACAAATGTCAATTCCGGGCCCTAGGAAAAAGAAGGTTGTGCCAACAGTTGTGGCCTGCCAACTGAGCTTGCACCATTTCGACAGCCACCAGCGGCATCGAACCCAAGTATACACTGATGCTTCAGTTTCTCTAGTTGGGTCTTCTGCTTCCTTATGCATCCCAGAGGATGGAGTTGAGCACGGCTTCAAGCTGCCTCTTACGTAATCTGCTGATGCCGAGGCATTCGCACTACTGGCCGCTTTGAGACATGTCTCCTCGTTGGTGCCCAGGGCCTGGACGATCCTCACCGACAGTAAAGTGTCTCTGGAGGCGTTGGCCTCTTAGTCTGCTGCAGTCATCAGTGAGACCTACACCACGATCATCGCCCTGCACTCTGAACTTGTATCCCTGGGACACGGCGTGGTGTTCCAGTGGATTCCGAGCCATGTCGGAATTTCAGGCAATGATCGTGCTGACGTTCTTGTTCGGCAAGCCCACGACACTGAGCAACCAACTGTCCTTGCCCCTTGCGCACTCTATGTGCTTGCTGAAAATCCGTCGCTTCATTGCCAACCGCACACAGCTCTTTCAGCAAGAAGCTATACGAACCAATGCCTTCCTTAAATTAATTGACCCTTTAATGGCATATGCTCCCGCATCCCGCGCATCGAGGAATCGTTGCTTCATCGGCTGCGGGTGAATGTGGCACGAACTCCACTCCTCCTATTTGAGACGAGTCAGCGTCCATCGCCTCTTTGCCCCACGTGCCACGTAGAAGCTGACGTGCCACACATACTCCTTGCCTGCCTGCGGTACAAAGTTCACCGGTCGAGTCTCCGGTGCCACCTTGCTCATCTAGACTACCGAGAGCTTTCCCTCGCGGTGCTACTTGACCCTACTCAGCACGCTGAAGTCACGTCTGCGCTGACACGATTCCTTCGGGAATCTAAACTCCTGGGCATTCTCTGATACGTCCTATTTGCAACGATTAGTGAAGCAGCTGTTTATTCTGTAGTTCTTCATAATTTTTTGTGTCTCAGCTGCTTATATCTTCTTTTGTTTGCTTGATAGCTTTTGGGAATAGCAAGCCTACACCGTGGCTAACCTTTCCCTTCCACTTTTTGTTACTTTGCATTAAACATACCCCCCCCCCCTGCAGGCAAATCATTTTGAAGGCTAGGAAGTAATTCTACTATATGTACAGATAGCAAACAGCTTACACCATGCTCAGTATCTTCAACCACTTGGTCCACAGCCATGTTGCACGTGCTCTGCACCTGCTTGCAGCTCGCCAGAAGGAACTGCAGCAACTGGCAACTGTCTGGCTAACCCTTCCTTTCTTTTTTATTAATAAACATATACCGCCCCCCCCCCTCCCAGAAAGTGTGTCCACTTGGAGCACTACACCTCACCTGGACCACATCCAGACTTTTTCTTGCTTCAAGCTTCCTTAGCTCCCGTTGGAACTGGGACCTTAAGTTGGTTCATTTGGTCCGTTTTTTTTTTTTCCTGATTGTGGGGTTGGTCGGTATGCATTGCTACTTGCGGCCGCTGACGCGAACACTGGATCGGCGTTCGTGATTGGCCGTGACTGCAACATTGGACCTTGTGCGAGATTCGTGCAGTGGATGATGAAGTTGTGAATTGAGAAGAGAGACAACGAAAAAGGAAATCAAACAGTCTGAGAAGTACAGACGGAGCCGCCACCGATAGTCGATGCAGCGACCGGAACGTAGGTTGTCGCCGAAGCCGTCGTTCATCGGAAATCTCCCGCAGTTAACCCTATCTCCGCTACGAAGAGTGAGGTGTATGCCTTTTTGTGTCAATTTGGATATGTGATAGACACAAAAAGGCGTACTCCCCCGTCTTTCCTCGAATGAGAAGTGACTGGTGGAGAAGTGTGGAGAAAGGTGAAGAAGTGACTGGAGCGTGCTATGTGGTGAAGTCCTGGTTTTAGAGTGTACGACAGTGTTTCTGCCGTTTTTTCTGTGGTTGTCATCCCGGCAACCGGGGACGTTGCAATTAAAAAAAAAAAAATTGCTCCGATGTTGATGTCTGTGAACGCACACCTCTGGATAGCCATAAACGTGGAAGATTATGTGATGTCTGCCACCCGAAATTTGGTCTGCCACCAAAGCAGTGAAAACACGGTCTTATGACATGTTTTGTTGATGTTTTTGTCGCTGAAGTATTTCACACCGCAAGAACATGTGTCTGGCTGAAGTGTTGGTTTTGCCGTCTCGCCAGTGTAACATTGATGTGTAACGCCAGTGTGATGTGTAACGCCAGTGTCTCGCCAGTGTAACATAATATAGTTTTCTGAGTCTTGTCGGTGTTTTGTCGCTGTTTGGTGTTTTCGCCCTTAATGTGACATTCAGAACACGATTTCATAAACGTTCCACGCATCCGTATATACCTAGACATCATCCTGGCGACGTTCCTACAACGTTCAATTAGTGCTCACATTCTGCTCTCTTGAATGTCCCACGAACGTCCCCAGGATCTGCAAACTGATGGGAATCCAAACATCCATGGCATTGGCGCTTTCGGTACAGCAGTTGCCGGCTGTGCTGTGTGGGGTTTTTTTCCTTGGGTTTCCTCAGACGCTTTCAGACGTATATCGGCACAGTTCCCTTAGAAGTCGGCCCAGGACGCACATTCCCCCAAGGGCGTCAGTCGTGACGTTGCCCACATCTGTGAGGCCGACAACGGCGAGCCCTTTCACCATCACCACCACCACCACCACCACAGCAGTTGCCAGCACATGCGCGCAAAATTCCGACGCTGTAGGAGTCATGGCGAAAAAATGCAACTCTCGCTCCTGACCCATGCAAAAGTATTATCAACTGGTAAAAAGCATATTGCCTACAGGCGTGTCTGCTAAACAACCAGACATTTGAGAGAAAGTGTCACAACCGGGACAGTCTGTAATCATCCGGGATACTCAGCGTAAATTCGTGACAACGACGTTGATAAAAAGAAGATGCAAATCACTTGGTATACGTATTCTGATAGCTGACACTATTATCTGGACATTCATCAAAATCGGTGCATGTCCCGAAAGTCCCAGCTCTTGAGGATGTCGGCTGAGCATCTCAAGCAATTCGCGTCTCGTCTTCAGGATTTTAGCCGTGTCTGAGATATGTAGACGATGTGCCAAATATGCACTCGTGAGTGCCAGGCATTCCCGTTCTTTTGACTCTTTTACCGCTGCTCGCAGGCATTATCAGTGCTGACGGGGAGATCGCAAGATGCAATGGGGTGACACCGTTACGAACCGCGCTTTGTGCAAACGATATATTATATATTTTATGCCTACCTCACACTGACATGCTGTTCCAGCAGTGGCTTTTGAAATGGTATTTCTTCCAGGTGAAGTTCGTACCAAGCGGCAAGCAAGGGAGTATAAGGCATTATACAGGGTGTTTCAAAAAACGTGTCATTCGGACTTTATAAAAAACGGGGCGACGGAAAAAT
The DNA here is from genome assembly GCF_037126465.1 of Ornithodoros turicata. Lineage (NCBI taxonomy): Eukaryota > Metazoa > Arthropoda > Arachnida > Ixodida > Argasidae > Ornithodoros > Ornithodoros turicata. The sequence continues at coordinate 70,393,156 of NC_088201.1, read as the reverse complement.
ACGGGGTAAACGGCATTTGTGTGGCAATTGAATTTGCCACCTTGCAAAAATATTTTCATTTGATTTTAATTAAAAGAAATTGAATTTCTTTACTTGAACTCCAAAATTTCCCAAGTCAACCTAACGTTTTTTTTAAAGAATTAGAGAGCTAGAACTAGAACAATTTATCGCCGGACCGGCGTGCAGCACGAGACGCGTCGATAACAAGGCGGGTGACATTCTACCATACATTGATAAGCGGCAAAAAAATGATTCCGCCTGTTTTTTCCCACGCTCTTTTTTTCCCGACCTTCCATCTTTCATGGGGGCAGGAGCATGTCCTCCTCTCCGCGGATCTTTCGGACTGGTTTTGTGCGCCGTTGAACACCCGAAACTTTGAAGTCTCAATTTCTGGACTTTTTTTGGACAGTTCCATTTGCAATATCGAGCGGATTTCTTGGTGGATCTCACTAAGTTCGCTACGGGCTCTCGAATTCTCTAAAAAAACGTTCGGTTGACTTGGGAAATTTTGGAGTTCAATTAAGTAATTTCAATTTATTTTAAGTAAAATCAAATGAAACTTTTTTGGCAAGGTGGCAAATTTAGTTGCCACACAAATGCCGTTGACCGCATATTTTTCCGTCGCCCGGTTTTTTTATAAAGTCCGAATGACACGTTTTGTGAAACACCCTGTATTTGAGAGAACTGATGTTCTGAGGCTGGGAACCCAACATAGGACAAATACATACAAAGCCTCAATTTGCCTAAGAAATTGACGATGAAAGAGGGAAGTCACTGAAAAGGTTAGCCAGCTGTAGGACTCGAACCCACATCTTCTGCTGATAGAAGATGTGGGTTCGAGTCCTACAGCTGGCTAACCTTTTCAGTGACTTCCATCTTTCATCGTTAACCCTGTATTTGTCGCGAGGTTGCGGTGAAAACTGAATCTCGCCGAAGTTCGATCAAGAAAGGCAAACTCGACGGGGGGGGGGGGAATATATATTTATTGAATGGAAAGGTCTGCCAGGCATGCTATTCCATTAAAAGAAAAAGAAAAAAAGAGAAGGAAGAATAAATAGAAAGAAAAGGACGAATAGGAAAAGGTGAGTCTCCGTAAACAGGAGGACAAACAAAAACGAAAAGAAAAGAAAGACGGGAAAAAGATAGCAACGAAGAAAGAACAAAGAGAAAAAAGGGGAAAAAAAGAAGAAAGAAAACGAAGGTGAGACTCCTGGAGCGCGCTGCTCAGAGCTTAGAGGCCAGGCCAGTGCACTTCAGAAAGTGCAGTACAGCAGTTGTGACGGCCCACTGTTGGTGCTGAGGCACAGGGCCCAGAAGTGCGGCCAGCGTGAGCTGGTTGTGCCCGAAACGTTCGAGGCAGCGGAAAAGGGTAGCCCGATGGTTGGTATACTTGGGGCAGGTCAGCAGGAGGTGCGATGTGTCCGCAACCACTTCGCAAGCATCGCAGAGGGCCGAGATCTGCCTCCCCATCATGCGCTGGACCGGTGGCGTGTATGCCAAGTTGAGGCGCAGTCGGTGGAGGAGTGTCTCTTGTGGCCTTTGGAGACGTCGTGGTGGGGAGAACTCCACGGCTGGGTCGATGGAGCGAAGGAAGTCGTTGAAACGGGCGGATTCTCGAATGAAGCACCGCGCCTCTTGGGCGGCCCAGCGGCGGATCTGGATGCGGCAAGCCGAAGGGGTGAGCGGTATGCGCGCCGCGGCGTCGGGTTGTTCGTGTGCGCGCCTGGCCGCAGCATCTGCTCGATCGTTCCCGCCGAGGCCAATGTGGCTGGGTATCCACTGGAGACATATATTGTGCCCGGAAGCAAGGGCAGTGTTGGCTAGGGACATTGCCATTGTGTGTAGGTCGTCCGTTGTTTTGGTACAGTGTGAGTCGAGTGTCTCCAGTGCCGCCTTGCTGTCCAACAGGATCGTCCAGGTTCCCGGGGGCGATGTTGTGATGTGCCGGAGGGCCGCGTGGATTGCGAAGAGCTCGGCTTCGGTGGAGGAGGTGGTATGGGAGAGCCTGAAAACTTGCTCGATGTTACCTTGCGGGACGTAGATGGCTGCAGTGGCCCCATCAAGTGTTACGGATCCGTCTGTATAGATCGCTTGACGCTGTTGATGATGCGCCGATAGGTATTCGAGGACGAGCTGACGCGCAACGGCTATCGGCGTCTCCCTCTTTCGGCCTAGGCCAAACTCGACGGGAAATAACGAACCCATAAGTGTATATGAAACACAGAGGAACATGATCGTCGATGAGTGAGAGCTTCAAGAAAGTTTTTAGTTGTCTGTGTTCTTGGTCGAACATTGCGGATACGTGCCCCATGAGTGACCCATACGCTTTGTGGATTACGGCACTGTGTGTTGATGATGAACGATATGCTTTCACAAGACATATAAGTGCTGAATCAAGTTTTTGTTGCTACTGTTTCGTGTGGTCCTTGTGAGCGATACCCTACTCCATTATGAATGATGAGTGATGCAATAGGCCATTTGAAAAAGTTCCAAGGAGCAGCGCGCGCTCTGGCAGGGCGTGCCGGGAAATGCTGTGCAAAACGACAGCGATTTGCTATCGTCTCTGATCGTCGTCGTCATCTTACTGGCGCATGCGCCGTCGGTGTCATTTTGCACAGCATTTCCCGGCATGCGCGCTGCTCCCTCGAACTTTTGCAAATGGCCTATTTGGTACTGCTACTGATTTGAGGAGTGCGCAGTGTACACGCAGTGGACGAAACTGCACCTTCATGTTCCGACGTCACATCAGAGCATCAAGGTCCCAAATTACATCAGGATTGCCTGGTGTCGTTTGTTGACAGGGTTAAGTTACATTAGTCGAATATTTGTCATTTGAACATAACAATATTCAACTGGCAAATATTTGCAGTGTTCCAAGAGCTTTACTTGAAATAAATTGTTGGAAAAATATATTTCTTGTGTGAGTTACTGCATGCTGCTCTCACAAGTACAGCATACATTCCTGAAAGAATACACAAATACAGAAAAACTGCTACGTGTGGTCTAAGTAATGCCTAATGAAGGCAAAATCATAGACGTCGCGAGGAAATTGACGTATAGCTCTGGTCCAAATTTAGACAATATGGCTAATACAGGGCTCGAAGTCCCCCCCATATAATCTATAAAATGTCTGAAGTTGGGCTAGAGTAAGACGTTGGATGTCTAGGGTAAGACGTATGGCGTATCGCTTGCTAGAGGAATGCCAGAGGTCGTCCTCTAGAGATTAAAGGCTATTGGGAGACGTCTAGTAAACATTCCACTCGTCTAAATTTAAACGTCCAGTAGGCATTTAACGATGAAAGATGAAAGTCACTGAAAAGGTTAGCCAGCTGTAGGAGTCGAACCCACATCTTCTGGATTGCCGGTCAAGGGCTCTACCAATTGAGCTAAGCTAACACGCCTTCTCAGCGACAGCCTCAGAACATCAGTTCTTTCATGTTCAATAGTTGCCGCCTGCGTCGATCCCGTCGTATGAATGTGTGTATGAGTAAGCAAAAATGTAAGAGTGAAAGGAGGATGAGTGAGAGAGAGTGGTTGGTTTGTCCCTTCAGATGACGCACCCTGTCGCTGAGAAGGCGTGTTAGCTTAGCTCAATAAGCCGATTTCACCAGCCACTGTGCGCATGCGCGCGCACCACGGGGGAATTCCACCGACGCCATATTTGTAGTTCTTTCCGCGCTGCTACGACGTAAACATACAGGTGCTCCGAGTCGCTTTTGCATGCGGTGTGTTTGCTTATAATTTGCACAGGTTGACATTGTCGTACGCCTGGTCCAGTCGGTACCAGTAGTCAACACTTGCGGCTGCACATCGGCGACATCAAGAAATCTGCTGTTACAGCCTGCGCGATGCTCAAACAGGTATGTAGTTTGTTTGTGAGTGGCATTCGCATGATGTATGAATTTATTTTTTCATCGGTGGCTTTATTAACAGCACTGTGCCGCTATATCGTGTAGGCAGACCTCTCTGCTACCCCATTACACACTGTTGATTCCGCACGCCGCTTTCCGGCTGTGCGTTTAGCAAGTTTAGCCATCGCGAGATACATTCCGCTGCGCACACTGCGATATGGCGCACTTGCGAATGTAGCAGTGACCGGCACATAAACAATGCGGTGCAACACGACGAAATGGAGAAATAAACGCGAATATCGCGTAGCTGCTTCTATGTCAAGAGAACGCGCCAGTTATACCGATCTGCATGATAAACTATTTCAACCTCTACTTCTGCATTTTCCAGGTTCAACGACAGAAGCCTACTTCACCCTCCTCTTATAGGTCATTACGGCAGTGGGAAAACGAAGGAGGATGGACATGTTCCACACGCAGCCTGAACTCGTTCTTTGGGAAGCAGCATATATACCAGTACGAAAAATGTTTTATTGTAATACAGGATTATGAACAAGGCCCTTGATACGTATCATACTATCAAACATTGGAAAGTATCATTTTTAACATTTCAATGATGCGCTTTCTTGCAGGTACACTGAAAAGCATGGAGCCGGAAAGCACAAGGATGATGGCTCTTCACGTCCGGTCACGTTTAGGAACTGAAGTTTTTCGAAGATGATTGCAGCCCAGATACACTGGTCCGGGCTGATATACTTGCAAGCATGCAGACCTCTGTTACCTACAGAGTGAGGACAGTGATTGACAAAGCAACTGGAAATATCTGCTGGGGGGCCTGTAAGTGTACTGCGGGTGGTCTTGGAGTCTGCAAACATGTTTGCTGTTGCCTCTATGCTCTAGTGTATGTCACAACACATGAATTGAAGGCTTTCCCCCAACGCAAGTCATGCACTGAAGGCCCAAGGCAGTGGTATACACCACGAGACCCAAAAGTGGTGTCACGGACTATAGATGCTCTGGATTTCGTGAAGGACACAACGGAGAGGCTAAGTTGTGCACCTGAACGCTATGCAAGAAAAAGGAAGTATTCATCGCTGGATGAAAATAGACGGGTGATGTCCTCCATGCAGCTAGACAGTATTGAGCAGCGCTGTAGAGCGATTGGGATGGACTGCTTAGCAGACGTAATTTGTGGCAATGGATGCAGGCCAGAGCCGCTGCCTACAAACCCCGAGGAACAAGAGAACCTTCCTGAAACTTGGCTGCAACTTTTTCAGACGTCTGGAATGTCTGCAACCTACAGTCTCCAAGAAGTCGCTCAGATTGAGCTTGTTACCTGTGGGCAAAGCAAGTGTGCATTGTGGTCAAAATACAGAGGTGGAATGATCACAGCATCCATTGCCCACAGGGTATTGACATGGATGAAGTCAGTTGACAACAAGCCAAGACCACATAATGCAGGACCTCTTATCCATACAGTGCTGATGAAGCAGAGTATGCAAACTGCTGCTATGAAGAGGGGACTTGATATGGAGCCTGTTGCAAAGGTAAGCTATCTGGACAAACACGCAGACAACCACAGAAATCTACAAATTGCGGAACGTGGTCTGTGTGTGCTCACTGGCTGCCCATTTGTGGGTGCAAGCCCAGATGGGATAATCCAATGCGAATGCTGTGAAGCAAAGATCCTGGAAGTGAAGTGCCCGGTCAGTGTCCAACGGCTAACCCAGCAGCACTTGAGAAGCGAGAGGCTAAAGGCAACAAGCCAGTTTTACACGCAGATGCAGATCCAAATGGGAGCAACATCTATCAGTTCAGGAGTGCTATTCATCTATCAGGACGATGGGCCTTCAGTGGAGGTACCCGTACAGTTTGACAAAGCGTACTACATTACTGTTATGAAGTCATTAAGAAGTTTTTACTCAGAGTACGTTGCCACTTGCATAACTACTGCATAATGCAGAAACCGTAGGAAATAAAGTGCAATATCATCTCACCCAGTCTTATTTAGATTCTGTCCCTTCACCACAGGTATAGGGAGTTTTAACGTTTACGTCAAACGTGCAGTGACGTGGCATGCTCGTAAGCTCCTCCTACTGATGGTCACTTTTCGTGCTAGCGGCATTGAAAGATTACAAACTGGGCTATTTTTCAATGTGACAACCATAGTTTGCACAAAAGAAAATGTGAGAACGACGATGACAAAGTTGTCTTCGGAATAGAAGAAGGGTACGGACGCGACCGGATTTCAAAACACCATTCAAGGCTTTGTTTTCGAGCAAATGCTGGATAATCTTGGCAGCTGCGCCGAAAAAGTGGTCACCACCATGGCGGCCAAACGCGTTCGTTTGACGTCATGTTAAAACACCCTATAGCAACTGTCTCTAGCTTATACACATGGACACCAATTGCGGTGTTCAATTACAGAAAAGGAAAGAACATGACTTTATACAGCTGCTATGACATATAACATGACTTTCTCATCACCACCATTACGATGGCTGAGAATTTTTGCTTAACAGTGGTTGGTCTGCAAAATTCAAGTCTTGAGCAAATATGCCCCACTTTGTTGACTTCTTGGGACATACTATTTGGAAATACCTGTGACAGAATCTTAAAGCTCTTGATTCTGCCAATCACGCGTTCAATGTGAATGCGAACACTGGCAATTTTGCGAGTCTCAACCTCTTCGGGCACGGACAACTGCTTCTTTCCCTTCATGAAAGGCGGCCTGTTGAGTGTCAACTGGTGCTGCTCACATTCCTTATCTATTAGAAAGCCGCGGTCGGCCATAATGCCCCTGCCTTTCTCAAACTTTTTCAGCACTCCTGATTCTACAGTAAGTTCCTTGTCTGACTTCCTGCCAGGAACTAAATCGGACACAAAGGTAACAAAACCGTTAGGACTGCAAACGACAAGGCCCTTCGCAGTGTTGGCCTTTTTGTACAGGGGATATGTTTCGCTTTGTACCCTGTATGATGATGGCTTCTCAATGAAAATTTCTGTACAATCTAGTATTCCATCGACTGTGTTGTAGCCCTTCTCTTGAAACACTGCTGGGTGGTACTTGTCACAGAGGTCTGAGGACATCCATATAGGGATCTGAAACATATTTTAGACGAGCAGATAAGCTTTGTGCTCTTGTCATATGCCTTTCAAGCATGCTCACCTGTATTAACCTGTTGTAGAGGAAGTCTCTCCAGGTAGTCCATATTCGTGAGACCGTGGCTTCTGAGACTTCATACCTGCCAAAAGATTAGCCGTAGGTGAATATTGTTTGAATCATGGAGAATGCGCACACAGTGGGATTGGAACATACCTGCGAGCAAGGTCCGCACCGTCTAGGCCATGGCGCAGACGTACTAATGTCATGATGAGCTGATCCTTCAGTGGAACAATGAATTTCCTTTCGCCTTCATCTTCACTCGCTGCAGCTCGTCTCATTTGCCAGAAGTGAAGGTGGTTCATGTCCGGCTCAAATATCTTGTAGAAGCTTTCAAGCAAGGCTGCTGATGCAAACCCTGTGTGGTATTGGAGGTATTTAACATTTCTCGTGAGGACCTCATATGACAAGGAGTTGTTAGCAGCATTTTGTTCTGCAGCTTTCACAGTTGCATATGCAGCCCGAAGCTGTGCCTGCAGCCACTGATTACGATTCCGTTCCACAAGAAGTTCAAGCTCTCTGCGAGATGACTCCCCTTCTTTCTTGTGGAATTCTGCACGTAGCTCAGCAAGCTCCACATCCCTGGCTTTGAGGAGTTCCTGAAGTTCCTCTTCTCTTCCTAAGAGCTGCTCTATGATGTTCTTCTGTCGAAGGAGCATTGTTCGGGGTTCACCATTTGTCTCTGGTGGCAGTCCGTAATTGTGATCCCTGCCTTGCTCAGGGTAGGATGCCATTTCTTCTGTGGATGGATCAGGTGACGAAGCCCTTTCTTCAGCCTCGTTGATGGCCTCATCCTCAACCAACTCGGGCTCCTAATAATAAATGAGTGAGACTATGTGTTTACGGGTCACCACAAAAGCATATATAATATACAAAATCCATTATTAAAAAATATTACCAGTTGCTGTGGCTCTTTTTTCTGCAACCGTGTTGACCGAGAAACTCTGTCAACACTGCGCTTTAGTGGAAAGACTGTTGGGGTATGGTCCATATATGTCTTCGCACCATTCTTGAAGTGAAGACCACAGACTCGATGACCATCTGTAGGTACAAACTCAGAGTACCTGCAAGGAAAAGTACAATGACTATCTGCTGCAACATGCAGCAATACTCAAAAGAGGCAATAGAAATGTCAACTGAAAAAGAAGTCACGGGAGTGCAAATATGGGGGCAATGCAATCACAAGACGACAAAAAAAAAGGTTATCTTAACAGGGCAATAATAAATCTGACTTCATACAACGGCTCCTGGATGCCATGTAGAATGGCAGTCTTGGTCTGGTAGTGCTATACCTGTTCACTGACTTATCATTTGCTTGAATATGAGGACCACAGAGGGAAGGGAACGGAACGCTGTGATCCTCATACTCAAGGAAATGGGAAATTATACCCCTGTCAACGTTACACCAGTCACCTTCACCACTTTAATATGCTCATTGATATTCCTGGAGAAGCGAGTGAGCACTTATAGGGCAATACGTGCGATGAATCCCGCCCATTCCCCTCAATAAATGAAATTACAATATCGTTTCCCTACCATGTGGTGTCCTAAGGGTGTGTGCACACATTTTGTCTTGACGTACAGTTCACAGACGACAAAGAAAACAAAGTGCATGCACCGCTCTTGATTGGCGTTCACCACAAGCAAAGTGCCATGAGTTTTACTATATCGCGAATGCCTCACGTTAACCGATACGAAAAACACACAAGCCAATCATGGTATTTCTTTCATCGGGGTAACATCACCTCGCTGCACGGGCTTCCATTCGACAACGTCGTTTATCGTATCGTTTTCGGTCTCGTCTGCCGATGTACCCAAACCCCAGAAAGCCGAGTGTTGACAGTCTAGTATATCATGTAGTGGCGTCGGAACTATTTTTCCACTGGGGGAGCGAAAAAATGTGCTACCTTAAATATCATCATCATCATCATCATCATCATCATCATCATCACTTATTTTCCTTGAGGGCTCATGCTGGCGTTATACAGGGTTGCTGCACGAACTGTAAACGTGCACCTAGCAAATGACATGTGCATAATTGTACAGTAGATCTAAAATAACATTGCAGAAGTATTGTAATTAAATACCACTTGGTGGTGGGTTAGTTGGTATGAGTTCAGTGCGTCCGGCTTTTTTTACTTCTGCGCAGTGCCTAGACCTCTATGGCAAGTAATGTGTAGGGAACTTCGGGAACTTGTCCCCGGGAATCGCCGTCGCGGCATGTAAGTGTGCCGGGACTGGAAGCGAATATTGTCTGATCCGCAAGCCTTCTGCGAATAAACCAGACTTTCCTGGGCCGGTCTGGAGCTCAGCTAGAATGTGTCCCTTTGACACCCAGCCTTTTGACTGGGTGTCACGCTGTCGTTATAACTCCAGGGCGACTCAATAAGAAAAGCCGGATAAATGAAAGCAGTGGGTAATTTTTGACATTGGTACAGTGGAAAGCGAGGAGCCACCAATCAGGTTAACAGTTAGATTATTTTACTATGACGGGTGAACATATACATAATATACATAAGACAACAAACAAGCTGCGATACATATCTCTTTCCAGAGGCGTGGCCTTCTCCGATGTCTAATGCATTTAATAATCCTGTAATGCTGCTGCAGTCGAGGACTTGATGGCGCTCCCTCGACGTTGCGACTGCTGACACATGAACACAACACCGGTGCGACGTTTCGTCTCAGTTCATCGTACTTGTCGTACTACAGGTCTTACACGCCAGCTCGAAGTGGGCACCCTGGCCACAACCGACTGAAATCTGTGGCTGCGCCTCGCAAACCGCCATTATAACAACCCTCTGTCTTCATAACGGTTGATGTCACCCCTCATGCCCGCCCAGAAGTATTCTCTACTCGGTTTCTTTGTATCCTTATTTCCCCCAGATATCTGGTGTCTTGCGTGCCATTCGCGATTCCCGTTTGCGCCTCTGTCCCCCCCCCCCCCCCACCCCGCCCCGTGGATTGAGTCTGGTAATGCTCGCGCCCCCCGTTACACACTTTCTGACTGATTTATTGCACTTCGAAACTTCGACAGTCCACCTCGTACCACAAACCTTGCCATGCTCAACTCCAGAACCCTGTGAACCTGACACCATTGGTATGTAGATCTTCTCAAACGGTCTCCGCACACAGTGACAGTGGTAGGATCTCTGTTTATTGTTCTCTAAATTTATGGCCGCCGAAAGAACACATGCACGTGCCATTCCGTTAGACCGTAGAAGATTGCGCCTCTGGGCTGACACTGGGGGAGCCGTGCTCCCCCATTCGTAAATGAGGGGGAGCCGTAGCTCCCCCTGCTCCCCCTGTTCCGGCGCCCCTGTCATGTACCATGCTGCACTGGTGAAACAGAGCAAAATCGAAGCAAGGTGGAACCACGGAGTGCTACTTACTTGCCGTTGTTTCCTTTCCGGCCGATACGCCGTATACATTCCTTCCCAGGCAAAAATCAGGACTGGTTCCCGAATGGTCCCCAAGTGGTTCCATTTGCAGTTGAATGGTCCCAGATGGGTCCCCAAGTGGTATTAATGGTCCCACTCTGGCTTTAAGCGGGTTCCATTCTGGTCCCAGATGGGTCCCCAAGTGGCGTTAGTGGTCCCATTCTGGCTTTAACCGGGTTCCATTCTGGGCCCAGATGGGTCCCAAAGTGGTGCAGTGTTCCCACTCTGGCTTTAAGCGGGTTCCATTCTTGGCCCAGATGGGTGCCAAAGTGGTGTGTGGTTCCCACTCTGGCTTTAAGTGGGTCCCATTTTGGGCTCAGATGGTTCCAGCACTTCCAGCTGGAGCCTCACAGGTACCATTTTGTTCCCAGAATGGTCACTTGAGACTCCAAGTTGGGCAGCTTCCCAGCTTTCCCCTTTGAGATTTCATCTTGTCCACACTCGCCATATATCCTTCTGGTTTTGTTTGGTCTATTACTCTGATCTATTTTAGCACATGCATGATCTCTTTTTATTGCTGTTTATCCAGGTGCGTGCGTCTGCGATCAAATATATGCTGTATCCCTGTAAATCCAATTCGAGCACATATTCTCATCTGAAGGTGCATATCATAACACATTAAGTACCAGAGAAAGGTAAAAATACATCTCAACAACAACAAAAATTAAGCTAAATAACTAGAAGAAAGACAACGAAAAAAAAAAGAAAAGGTAACTGCAGAGGCTGATGCAATGTGGAGACGCTACGGCGGCTGCAAATTCAAACTTTAAACAGCGAGAGCCGAGAGGGAGAGGAGAGGGCGAGAGAGGCGAGAGTGGCAGGTGGCATGGCGGCATGGCAGTTGGAGAGCTTGAACGCTTGAACGCGTCGCAGCAAGTTGGTTTGGTCTTCAGTTGCCGTCGCAAGGATGGTGTATCTCCTGTGCAGTATTTACGTGTGTTTTAGTGGGCTTTGTAAGACAATGCGATGACAATGGTTCCTGTGCAACACATTGTCGATTTCCCGGAAGAGTTTTGACGCCAAGAAGACCTAAACGGCGTAGAGGCAAAACGCACTGTGAAACGCCAATCGGACTGCACGTCGCGAATGTTTGCAGGTATGAGTGATGACCGTGATGTTTTGATTGCTATTAAATACATGTTTCATTTTAGAAACTTAGGTGGAACTTGGAAGAGAAACAGGATAAGAAGATTCCGAACGTACGGTGAAGAGGAAGGGGGTGTCGCGACCTGCATGGAAAACAGGAGTGTCATGTGTCATCTTCTCTAAGAAAATACAAGATGTGAGGTGGCCAACGAACGAAAGCTCCCTGTGGTCCGTGAGTGCATCGCACAGTCAGGCATATGCTTTGTCAAGACACAGTGAGTGATCAGACTTATACTACGTGGTATGTACATGTAGAGATGTATTGATTATTTCTTTCTGCTCAGTGTATGCTTTTAGCAGAATAAACGGTATTTAATTGAGCAATATGTGCATTTTTACGCATTATTTTCAGTCATGCATTCAGTGGCCCCAGCTGCTAAGTGGCCGGATCCCGGACCACTTAGCAGAGGGGACCACTGGATCAATTCCACTGGTTCCAGTTCAAGTGGGACCATCGTGAAGCTGGTTCCACTTTCAACTGGTCCCAGTCAGTAAGTGGGACACACTCAAAGTGGGACCTGTCCAATAAACCACTTTGAAGTGGTCCCACTCCAGAGTGGTCCCATTCTGAAGTGGTTTAACGAACTGGTCCCCCATGGGACCACTTGGCAAGTGGGACCAGAGTGGGACCATTACTAGGGTGGGACCAGAGTGGGACCATTACCAGAGTGGGGCCAGTTCGTTAAACCATTTTGAAATGGTCCCATTCCAGATTTCTGCCTGGGTTTCTCTGCGCTTTGTTCACGGGAAACTTGTAAAACCCGAGACCTTTGTGCTTGGTACTGTTTTTATAACAGCCTGGAACACAACAGGTGAAGCCACCCATCTTGCTCAAACAAAGGCGAAAAGCAGAAGACGAAAATCCCGCGGACTATGCACGCACGAATGGAAAAATTCGGACGGATGACTACAGGTACCGGCATGCATTTCGGCGCACCCCCCTTACGGTGACCCTTTGAAACTCGCGGTGAAATCGGCTTATTGGTAGAGCCCTGGACCGACTAGCCAGAAGATGTGGGTTCGACTCCTACAGCTGGCTAACCTTTTTAGTGACTTTCATCTTTCATCGTTAATTTCTTAGGCAAATTGAGGCTTTGTATGTATTTGTCCCTTCTATGTTGTTCCAGCCTCAGAACATCAGTTCTTTCATGTTCAGTAGGCATTTACTATCCCACCTTTTGCTGCATGGGTATACCCGCTGACTGGTAGCGTAACAGATCTAAGATCTCTTGAAGAAGCTGCAATCCCGCTTTCGAGTAGTATCGATGAAATGTGGATGAATGTGAAATGTGAACTGAAAAACTGCAAAGGTCGGTTGTAGCACACCAGTGTGCAATGATTTCCATCAGAGGTGATTTCATTGCTTCTAATTACACAAATGCGCGCAAATGCTTCCACTACCGTTGTGAGGCCTTTTTTACATAAACATCCAGTTTTCATTGTAGCTCACGTTCTCGTTCCTTTTCAGCTCCATTGAGTCTCGAAGATGTATGCAGCCTGCCACATTCAACGGACGAGAAGTGTGATCGCATCCTTTCTATGTACTACTATGACAGTACTCTTGGCCGCTGTGTTGGATTTCTCACTGGAGGCTGTAGTGGCACTGCAAATAGATTCAAGACTCTTGAAGAGTGCGATAAACGGTGTCCGCGTGAGTATAGATGCGCATAATTGCACTATATCGAATGAATAACCGTACGTGCCTATTTTCATGAACGGTTCAATTCATGGAGGAGCGAATTCTAAGGAGACTGCATTTCCCCACCACAGATAAATGTAGGAGACGTGACGTGAGACGTCACGTCACTCTTCGCCCCGCACAACAATGGAGACTCAGAGACGGAGAGCGCCGCCATTTGTTACGGGCAAACGGGAGGTCGAAGAGCGAGCGTTGCGCAATACGGTGCAAATATTTCCAACACCAATGTTGCGCGGGTGAGGTATCCTGAGAGGAGGTTATCTGTGCGTAACAACTGGCGACAGGACAACTTCTGACTTCTTACCATTCATTCAGCGATGGTTCAGTTTCACGGAGGGAAGTCTTTGTTGCGGAATTAGGACATTGTAGCCATGATGGTGACAGAAGGATAATGATCACGACCACTGTTGGCTAGTTCCATCTCAAACCGAACAATCCGGTACACTTGATGTCTCGAATGAACGGGGAAAAAATATATGTTGAAGCCATCGGCGAGTTAGGAGAAATAAACGCTTTCGGAATTCGGGAAATAGGAGAGGAGGAAAAAACTGCCTCTCAGAAGACGATGTCGTCACGCGCAGGTGTGAGCGTTCCCTACAAGGCTATTTATTGTCGCATTGTAGTAATTTCTTGATCTGGCTTTAGACCACCTAGGGCACAATAGGCTCCTGGATTGGCAGTGCTGTGTCAGTTTTTGTTTGTCTGCAAAAAATATCAAAGTTGACTCAAAGTGCCGAAAAGCACCATATTCACTGCAACTTTGCGGGCGATGTAAAAAACGGATAAGATTGAGCATTATGCCGTTTAATTTGTCATTCATGGGACTATCGAATTATATATAATTTGTTACTCTACTCTGTCAGCAACATGAGCGATACCTCTTTAAGTAGCACCATACCACCGAAAAATGACGAATTTGGGAAGCCTTTATCTAAAAAACCCCACCCAAAACTTGCCTCGAAAATTTTATACGTTGTAGGTAGTCCCTTAGACTATGCACAGAAGAAAAATCAAAATTCGGACTTGATCGGTTGGCGCACTGTGAATTTTTTGGCACCACTAAACGCGGAGCGCATTGAAGCGCTGGCGCCGTGTCCCGCGTGTTGCAAAATCGAATTTTCCAAAGGGACTTTCAACTTCTGTCTTCACATGAAAGTAATTGCTACAGTTCGAAGCCGTTCTGAGCGTTTATGTTCATAACAGTGTTGTAATAGCTGAATGTAGATTGTGGAGCAACCAGATGTGCTCGCATTTTTTTAGGGATATCATATATGGATTGCAAGTGCTGGGAGCTCGTGAAGAACAGAATGCTTTGAATACTTTTGCGTCTTTATCAGAGGTATATTTGTTTACGGTGATCATATCGAAGCATATTTACAGTACACAGAATAAAAACAACTTGGCAGCGAAGAAGACAAGGGAAGAAGGTAACGCGTAAACGTAACGTAAAGTTATGCAGAGCATCCCGGGTGGATGAGAGTGCTCGTGTCATGAGCTGCTTTAGGCTGTTGTAGGAGCCACTTTCCTTAAATGTTACTTTTGATGGCAGGTTCTTGTCAGGTTTTCTTGATAGGCTCTTCTCTCGTTACATGCTAACTCACTGCAATCCTGGCAGTTACTCCTGGATGTTCCTGGCAAGGCAACACCGAAAGCGGTCTCCAGTTTACGGCCTTTCTGCTCATTTCTTCACGTATTTCGGAGTGTTTGCCCTGTGCATATGCCTCCACCGACTTCCTTCTTTACTTCAGCGGTGTGACGTTAATGGCTTCAGATGATATATACTCAATGATTTCTTCGACCACGTCGGGCTGGTGCACAAACGGCTCACCCTGTGAGCTTCCTTCAAGTGTGGGCGACATTGCTGCTTGCTGTGACTCAGCCACCTTTGCTGTGAAGTACTTGAAGCAGCATCTGTACAGCTAGCCCATTTGTGTTACGCCTTTTGTCCGAAACACTTTTGCCTGTGTATGAGGCGGTAGTCAGAGCAATACACACGGTCAGCGCTGTACAACGAAGAGGTCATTGAGGTAGGTGTGACGCCAGGACGACATAGTACAGTAATGCAAATGTCTTCACATACTCTGTATAAGGGCACTCCGTGCACTTCTGTAGTCGAGGATGATGCAAAACTTTGCGCAAGGTGTCTTCCGAGAGTTAATCCGACTAGGACCTTCCCATGGTTGCAGCATGTCGAACCGAAGAACATATTGGACAGCGGCGCCAGTTGGGCTGTTTCGGCAAGCTTCACAAACACACCATCAATTAGCCTTCAATGTGCGCGTAAGACACTACACAACGACACTTTCCTCTGTGCGATTTCCACCGTCCGTGGTCATGGACCCGTAGGAAAGGAAATGTTTTAAAGAATGCTGGAAGTCACTGCGTCTCTCCTGACATAATGTGTACAGTAAATATGCTTGGTTATAATAACCCTGAACAGGTACCTCTTACAAAGATGTCAAAGCATTCTGTTCTTCACCGGCTCCCAGCACTCGCAATGTATGTGTGACATCCCACAAAAAAGTGCTAGCACATCTGGTTGCTCCACAGAACGGCTTCAACCTGTAGCAATTACTTTCATGCGGACACAGAAGTTGAAAGTTCCTTTGGAAAATTCGATTTTGCAACACGCGGGACACGGTACTACCGCTAGAATGTGCGAATGGCGTGTGACGTTGTGTCATGTGGGGCGCAGGCCTGATGCTATCTTGGAGGTGTTGATATGTAGCGGTGATGCACAAAGCTCCTTGCAAGCAAAAAATAAAACAACAAAAACAAAGATCGTGAAATATACCGCGAAAAGGGTTTGCCTGAATTGCGTGTGACGTCCTTCTGTGACGTTAAGTGTGGGCGGAGATATTGATGTCATTGTCGCTCCTTTGCAGATTACTTGCTCTGCACAGCAGACGACGGAAGTAAAATACTTAGGCCTGTAGCGCGCGCTGTGATTACTTTTGCGCTTCATGAGTGGTTCGAGCGCATCATGTGGAGATCAGCCTTTAATATCGGAATTGCAAGCTGCACCCTCAAGTCAACAATTAAGAAGTTGATTAAAATATCACTGTTAATTAGTTCCCTAATTGAGGAAAAATACGGTTTTCTAGTTGCAGCCCCGTCGAGTAATCCAGTGACAAACGTAAAGGCGTCCGAGGGCAACTCCCCTTTTTATGAAAACTTGGTCAGGTAAAAAGAAACACCCTGTATACACAACACAAGCACGAGGCAGTCGCATGTGGTGAACACGATAGAAAGTAATTGTTGGGAGAATGGAACACAGAAACAGAGGCTTGTGTTGTGTTTGTCTGTTTCTGTGTTTCAGCCTCAGAGCAGTTAATGTCCACCGTGCTCAAAGAATGTCGCCACCGTCTCTTTCTGGAAGTGTTCAAAATTAATTAGTACGAACTGAGAGGTGATGACTTCTCGTGTCATCACAAAGCCAAGTTCCGCATGGTGGTATCTAACTATTTCACTTTACAGTACCTCTATTTCAGCGACTCTGGGATTCAGACTTATTCATCTGCTGAGTGTCATCCGATTGCTGCATTTTCTTTCTGCCTACAAGGTTTTGAGTGTTCGGTACATTATGCCCATAGTACTCTCATAATGCACAGAAGCCAAGACTGTGAATTAGGATATCTCAACAACTGAGTTGCCGTAATAGATACGGTCCTCTTACGAACAGTATCTATTACAAGCTCCGTTCGCCACTTTCAGAAGTTGCAGTAAAATGTCTACACGGCACAATACCCCTTCCTTACGGAGTGGGGAGCAATACAAGCACCCCATTAGAGCAAATAAGATACTTCACGCATGGAGTCAGGGTGAAAATACGACTTGGATTGAATTGGATGACAGGAATGAGAAGGCCACTGGCGTTCACGGATTGAAGGCTCGTGGCAACGCCATCTAGAGTAAACGAAGCCTGATTGCTTAAACGACGTGATGCAGTTATTAACAGACCGCAAATCGCGATCGTGCTTTAGGCGGATTGTGCGCACGCGCGCAGGATAATGCATGTCTGACTGCTGTAGAAGCTTATGGCGAACATTGTAAAACACAAGTACTTATAAAACTTGTCACATTTGTAAGCGGCTATCATTAACGGTTTTCCGTTCTTTCCCGTGACAAGCGAGAGCGGACATAAACATCTGTGAGCTGCCGCGCACTTCAGGCACGGAAACCTGTTGGCACTACATGCCCAGGTACTATTATAACAGCGAAGTGGGGAAGTGTGAGCAGTTCGTCCATCATGGCTGCATGGCTACGCAGAACAACTTCAGGTCCCTTCAGGAATGCGAGATGCGCTGTACGAGTAAGTTGAATACTTTTGATTACTACTCTTTATCGCGGTGTCACAATGAAGTTCAAAGCAAGGGCACTACCTGCTTGCACAGGCGGCATTGGCTCGAATTAGCACCTTTCTCTGAATTCGTGACGGAATCGCATCACTCACTCGGAAATGCCCTATGCTAAGAGTCGGAGGCTTCCCTCCGACTAGCAGATGTGTTCTCACACTAAACTGTTCTGGGTTCAACGACGAATATTTCACATAGACATCTGGGTGAAGTATGAGCATGTCTGTTGCACCCATACGCACAAATATGCTCTTGGGGAACCCAGGAAAGGGCGTTCGTTCGTCCCACAGTCAATATACTTAATCCCTCTTTGCGAACACGGGCAGCATCAACAAGTCATGCCTCTAATGGGCACATGACACGGTAAATCTAAAAATGTAGAACAGCCGAACCAGTCAATTAATTGGATTGACAGAGCCACCACCCTATACAGGGTGTTTCACGAAAATCCCCTGCTGAATAATGCGTGAACAGGGGGCGCCATCGAATAAATTTCTTTTTGGTAGAGATCCTTGGGACATCGGCCATGAACTGAGTAGTGAGCGGCTCATTTGCGTACGCTCACTAATTAAATAAACATGCTAACTTTTAACTTTTACTTCGCACGCTTACGGAAGCTCTGTTTTACGCATAGGACCTTAAGCGAAAAATGTTTAAAAAAACAAAAAACAAAACGCGTCGACACTTAGTGATTTTTTCGAGTAATTAACTGGTTTCGGTTTACATATTTCTTACGCGGAGCAGTGCACCAATGCGCTATTTGGATCAACTATCCGGCCGTCAATTTCGTATTCATTCGCCTGGTTGACACACGGGGGTGACGGAAGATAAGGAACAGCCGCAAGAGACGCTTTGGTATCCGTTCTCAAAGCGACAGGTAAACAGCGCTGGCGGTTCTGTCGTTCCGTAGGTGAGATAGCGTGGTCTTATCACGGATGACGAATGCGCATCGAGCGCTGTGAACAAGTGGGGTACACTTTTAAAAACTAGGTACACCACATAGGACGCTCCTAGCCAACCATTATCCCGAATGACAACGTTCTCGCTCGATTTGTTGAAAACAAGAGGCATGACCTTTTTCCCTTATGTTCGGAATAATTGACAGTACAAAGAAAGTGTGCCCCCTCCCATTTTCCTCAAATCAAGGGAGAGAACGTTGTCATTTGGGATGATGGTTGACTAGGAGCGTGCTATGTAGTGTAGCTAATTTTTAAGAGTGTACCCCACTGGTTCACAGCCCTCGCGGCGCATTCGTCATTATCCATGATAAGAGCACGCTATCTCACCTACGGAACGACAGAACCGCCAGCGCTGTTTACCAGTCGCTTTGAGAACGAATACCAAAGCCTCTCTTGCGGGTGTTCTTTATCTTCCGTCACCCCCATGTGTCAACCAGGCGAATGAACACGAAATTGAGGACCCGATCGCTGATCCAAAGAGCGCATTGGTGCACTGCTCCGCGCAAGAAATATGTAAACCGAAACAATTATTCGAAAAAATCACTAAGTGCCGATGCGTTTTTTCCTTGGAATATTTTTCGCTGAAGGTCCCGATGCGTAAAACAGAGCTTCCGTAAGCGTGCGAAGTAAAAGTTAAAAGTTAGCATGTTTATTTAATGAGTGAGCGTATCCAAATGAGCCGCTTTCTAGTCAGTTCATGACCGATGTCCCAAGGATCTCTACCAAAAAGAAATTTATTCGATGGCGCCCCCTGTTCACGAACCAGCCGGGGATTTTCGTGAACACCCTGTAGAACGGCAAGCTCACAACACTGTGGAAGATAGAAGATTGGCCTTGTTGGTACGGAAACATAGCTAAACAGCGTACAAACAAGATGACGACATAGAGCCTACAAGGCTGAGCGCAGACTTGCAACTGAAATTTTCTTTAGAAAACCCGCAACAAGTTAGGATGGTTTCACACCAACGGGATGTTTTCCGCGTCCGTGAAATGCGTTCGTATTGGAACCGATTTTTTTTTTTTTTTTTGTCGATGATCATCCGTTTATTCATCGTGTTCGAGACGTGTGCCTGTTTTTTCACTTTTCACAGGCTCCACTCAGGTTCATGTAGGCCAGGGGTCTCCAACTCAAACTGACTCTCGGGCCGCATTGCCCTGGCCTACACCACGGCGGGCCGCAGATAGTGCACGTACACAAAAACTGCCTCTGATTTGGGGGACCGTGTGGCCGAGGTCGAGTGACGTAGCGGCAACTTTCTCAACTGTCTGTAATATGACACAGAACTCGTTCTCCAGGCGATACATGGATGCCGTTGGCGACTATCCTATCGTCTAGAAGAGAAGCCCGATTGAAATACGCAGTAGAACAGACAATATCGACTTTATTACAGCCAACGGCAGGAGGCTATGCACCTCCGAATAAACTAAACGCGAACGAGGTTACCGGAGGACGCGCTCCTAATGATGCGCTGACGACACTTGAGGCCTCTTCTTCCTCACCAGATTCCCGAGGTCCACTTATAGGTTGACCGCAGTGGCAATTCTCAAATGGGCTCGAAGATGATCATCAGATAGGTGGGACCCCAGCTTAGTCTTGTCGATATTCATTGAAGAGAACTGCTCGCATACGTATGTGCTTCCAAACATCGACAGAACACGGTTGACGTCAGACATCAGGCAGGGAAACGATTTCCTGTCTACATATTTGTAGAACTCGGGAGCGCCGATTTCGTCGCCGATAACTTTTGTTGCAATGTGGTATTGCACTGATGATCTATTAGTTCCTTAACGTCTTCTAGAATAACTGAAACGGGGTGGCGAAGTGTCTTAACATCGCCTTGAGGATCTCAAAGTCATGAAACCTTCACATGAACTAACGCCGCAGCACCGACGCTGCCGACGAGTATGTGCGAAGCGTTTCCTTGTTCTTGCAGTCAACGGCTTTGCAGACAAGGAAAGTGGAAGAGATCCTTCAACGTTAGCTGTTCCTCCCAAAGTTCCAACTATCTCACAAAACCTTTGGCGCTGTCGTACATCTCTGTGATCAAGCGAGCTCTCCGCTACAGGCCCATATTCAGAATGTTCAGGTGGTTAGTTATGTCGACGAGAAACGCCAGGTCACGCAACCATTCGTGGTCGGCTTTTCAGGGCATTATTTCCCCTTGCTGTGAGAAAAATCCGTTTTCTTTCTATCTTTTCGTTCCCTTTCCTTTTTTCGTTCCCTTTTATGAAAGGAATAGCAAGTCGGTCTTTGCCTGACTAACCTTTCCTTGCTCAAAAAACATATCCCCCAACCCCACGCTCATCTGCCCACACTCTCATTCTCACTCACTCTCTGTACGATAAGATATGTCCTTGTACGTGGCATCCAAGTTTTGAAGGAAATCGGCACACAGCCGAAGATTCAAGCCTCTCGACCGACTGAAGTTAACGGTCTTGACGACATCCATGACGTGCTTAAACTGAACTATGCGGCAGGATGATGCCTCTTGATGTAGGACACAGTGAACTGGTGGAAGGTTCCTGGGCACGCCTTCTTCTGCACACGTTCCTTTAAGGCGGGCCAGTCAAGATTACGACCAACTATTGGAGGAGCTCCATAAGTCGCTACTGACGCGAGATTCCCCCACTTAAAGGTCAGATACGCCGATTTTGAAGCGCCACAGAATTGAACGATACTCACGCTGTGTGGCCATTAGCGAACACTGAATATGTGTGCGAAATATTTTGGCCCAACTGTTTGTAGTTTTTTAGAAAAACATTTTTTTTAGCTTCCCCGCACGCCCGTCAGATCGTCGGCAAATCCTGCGCACGGGCGCACCGGCGTCACTGCTCCAGGTTTTAACTGTTTTGGCTTGGCCGCTTGGCTTCTTTGGTTTCGTTCTCTGTGCATTGTGCTTTGACAAACAGGGAAGCCGGAAAAAAGTAGCATGTGAACATTTCTTCGGCGCATCGTTTGGAAAGCGCACTTCCCTGTGCTGACCTTGCCTTTTATTAGCTGTAGCGATATGATACGTGATATGCCACGGCGAACTCGTCGAGAATGCGACGGTGCTACGCTGTTAAAACAATTCATCTGAGCATTCAAGTGTTACCTACCACAAGTTGCCAAAAGAGCAAGCAGTGCGAAGCTCTTGGCTGACAGCGATTGATTATGCAGTGCGGACTGGATTCCACCACGAAAGCAGCAATTTAATCCAAGAATTTTGTCCATTAATGTCATTATAGGCAACGCGCGACTCCAGAGGTGACCGTCTGTGTTTTTCCTTGTCTCGGGGGCTTAGTCAATTTTCACCATGCATCACCAGTTAGCCTGCGTTTTGACTCTCATTCACGCAACTTGGAAGCTCGGCACGAAACCATTTGCAGTGAGATGCCCGGCACACCAATTTTGAACGTGCTGCGGAGGATCACGAAAAAAAAAAAAAAAAAACAGCAAAGTGGAGGTAAGTCGAGCTTTAAGTTCATGTTTATGGATAAATATAGCTGCTAAAGCGGAACAGTGTTAATGCTACTGCAGGCGATATAAAAATAGGAAGCTTCGTGAATCGATTGTGCAGTTGTGCACAACCTCCTCGTCACCTCCGGCCACTCCGTGTGGTTTCAGCAGAGCTCATCATTTCGGCTCGAAAGAACTCGCGATCACGATCATCTGATAAGGCGAGCGTGATGCTGAAGCCGACAGACGCTCACGCTCAGGCTCAGATATCACACGAACGGCCTTTGCTGATATCGTGATCGCATTCATGCTAGCGCCACTGTTTATCGCAATCACAACGTGGAACGAATGAGTTGATCGCGCATGCTGCGATCACCATGAGGGTGATTACATGAATGCGATCACGATATCAGCAAAGGCCGTTCGTGTGATATCTAGGCATTATCGCACTCACGCGATCACCATGTAGTTGCGCTGTTCGCACATGGCACCTTGCACACAGCAAAGACAGGGAAGGCGTGAATTTCCTGTTGTGATTGTGCTTTCAGGCCAAAAATAGGCAAATCAAAGATCGCAATGGCAATAAAACGCTGATCGAGCCCGGGCGTGTGTCGTTTGGGCACTGGTTGCGCAGGCAACAGGTGTTGCGCCGCTGCTGCAGCGAAGAATCGTGTCTGATAGCGTTGACGAGCCCCACACCATGGGTGACTTCGCTGTCCCCGATTGACTGCAGGACCACTTCAAATATATAGGCAGCTCTAGTGACAGCGAGAAAACATTTATGCTGTGTCGAGAAAACGCGAAAGATTGGAAAAAGAAGAGCAGTGGGAAATTTCGAACATGGTCAGAGCACGCTGTGGATCTTTCCACAGCCCTCGGCATCTACGGTGTCCTTGATACCTGTGCTCCCGGTGCCTGAAGTTCGGCAGACGTCTGAGCTTGACGAGTATACTGCGGAGGACTATGACAAGCAAGATGTCTGTACCTTTTGAAAACACGACACCAGTCGATATCCTAAGCTCGGTCGTCCTGCGGAGGTCTGCTTTGGCATACCGGCCACTTCCGGTGGCGTCGAACGCTTTTTTTCGGTGGCCGGTGCAATACAAAGGGCGCGACAGTGCTCACTTCTCCCGACTACAGTTGAAAAACTCATCCTGGTGGCGGAAAGCGTGAAGGGGTCAAAACGGCAGGAAGCCGGAGAAATTCCACGACGTAGCTATTAAAAGCTCACTACCCTACACGTATTTCTCAATGTCAATCTTAGGATGTTTGTTCCTTCATGTATTTCCGCGCGCTAAGTAAATAATTGGTGTTAGAAGCACAGTGTAGGCTACCGATTATGACAGATTTCCTAACTGACGTCGCCATTGGCCCTCTCGTCGCCAGTATGTCAACATGCCGGTCCGCCAAAGAAACTGCGGCAAGCAGAAAACGACACACACCATCACAAGGGCGACATTGCAAAATTCTAGCATCGTGACAACAGACATTTGGTCAACCGGCAACAGGTTCACAACGACAAAGTGATCGGCGAAGACGAGATACGAAAAATTAGAGACGTCGGAGCATGATAGCAATAGTTAAAGGGACTCTGACTAGAAGTTGTGGGAGCTCTTTCGTACTTGCTGTCGATAAAGCACAGAACAAGGACTCTCCATGCGAAAATTCATGCATTAAAACCCCGCGGTTTCTCTAAACTCGAATTTTAAACATTGGACTTCATCCGAGTGCCGCACGCCTAGCGTCAAACCGAGAAAACATACGTTTATATAGAATATCCACCCCCGCCCACCATCAAGATGACGTCAACACGGGGGCCACCCGCAACACCCACAATTGGCTCAAACGCGTCACGTGGCCACGCAATACCTGTCAACTTTCTTCATGAAATGCCATTTCTATGTTAATATGTTTTTATTACAGAGCCTCAAAAAGAAAAATATACCCTGCACTTATCACCTGCAACAGTTTCTACGATTTTCTTTTCAATCTGTACACGCGTTCCATATATGCTTCCGTATCCGGTCAGCTGTAATGGATGCCGTATGCCGAGCTTGCGAACTGCGAACTTGTGTGACTCCCGGTTCATCCTCTTTGTTCGGGTCATTGGGTTGGTGTTGGAGTTGGTCGCCATATTCTGAACGTTTCACCTATCGTAGCGGTGTACTGTTCTTGATCTGCTGCGAAGCGACGAACCGCAACGGCAGTCACTCGCCCCAGCGAAATTCTGTCTGCTGCATCTCAAAGGAGCATGGGGACCTGATGATACCTTCAACTAAAGAAACCAAGTGTGCTCTCGTGTGGTCCTGACGGAAAAGTAGTTTCAACAAGGTTAGCAGATTTATTTTTCAGTTCGAAGTCTACGTACTGAAAACCATGCAAGTGCAGTCGATCATTCTCGTAGCTGTTGTGTAACGCGTATGCTTTCTTACGTATCCCACAGAACCCTCCACTTTTTCAACCAAGCTATCTACCTGAAGAAGTGCAGTCTCTTGCACGAAAGTTCTTGTTCGAATAAATATTAGTTGCTCCTAACCGTTTTGCATGTTACGTGTGTGATTCCCTCTTCGCGGGCTCCTTGACAGTGTTTCATTTTTCCCCTTTTCGACGTATCAAGTTATCTTTATGAGATCCTTCTGATGGCTTCTTACTAGGCAATGCCGCTCCAAGGCATTGAGATGGGGAAGCGTCGTGGTAGCTGCACCTCCGCTTTCGAAAGATGAAACAGTCTTTGCACACTGTGCTTACTGGCTTTGTATAGAGTCTGGCAAATCCGACAGACATGGACTGCCTTTTTCAAGAAAGTTTGAAATGTAAGTATGTGTATATTGGTTTCACATATCCACCACACATTCAGCGTGTGTATGATTGTACTTTATATGCTAGAGCATATCAGCGTACATTATTATTCAACACGTAGTGTGGCAAACTCGACATCAGTCACACAAAGCCAACAATTGCCTTTTCTTCAATTGCTTATTTTTATCATATCATGTTTTTGTCTATATCTCAATTTACCAACCAACAAAGTATATTATTTTAGTATAATCGTTTGATATTTAACAAGTCACAGTTTTACCATGGCTTTGGCGCACTATAGCCCGAGTTGCTTATGTGCCATTAAATTGAATCATCACCATCTTCAACTGCCATTATTCAATTGAAGTGCCAGGTGGATATAATGATATGGCGAGATATATTTTTTGCTGTCATCCTGGAATTGCTCATTCCAGAAGAATAGTCACCGTGAAGTTTGTTTTCTTTTTTGGAAACATTAAGAGGACTAAAACCAAACACTTTTCTTTCAGAGCATGCCTTATGCACCTGCATTTCAATTCCAATCTGTATTACAAAAATGACAGACCACTCAACAGAGATGAACATCTGAAAGTGAAAGAGCTGGAACGAAGATACGTTAATCTGTGTGAAAGGTGCTTAGTATGTGTGTGAGTCGAGGACATAGGTCTCAAGCTGATTCCTGTCTTCAGAAGAGGTGACAACTATGCTCCTTCTATCTGTAGTGGCGCTGCAGTTCCACCGGCAGCGATATTGAGGATGAAGACTGGGAGTCTCGTGAGCAGCTGCTAGTCAGCTGGCATTCGGGTTCTGGCTTCCGTGGAATAAACAGTGTACCCACGTAGCCTGGTCTACTTCAACTGGCGACGAGGATGGGAATCCTCGAATCCTGGGATTAACCAGCTCCACTTTTTAGGGTTCCCTGTAAACTAATGGAGCACATCATGTACTACCACGTTGTCAACCAAGTTAAGTCTGTCGATTTCTTGTTTTAAATTCCAGCATGGCTTTAGAAAAGGGTATTCAGGCAACACTAACGTAGTGGAATTCGTTCACAGCATTTTGAACTGTCTTAATTTCTGGGTACACGTACATGTAGTATTTCTTTTATTTTGTAAGCGCTGTTGACAGTGTGCTGTATGCTCGCGTGTTGGCCAAAGTAGCCTAATCAAAATTTGATCCTGCTAACTGGATATGCAGTTTCTCAACTAGTTTCTCGTGAGGAGAACCTATCATATCACCACCATGCAGCATTTGTTATGTTACAATCGCTTCACATTTTAATCTAGTCAAAAGCAAGGCCTTTTGGTGATCGGTCTTGTATGATTACATGTCCCTCCGTTATGTAACACCACACTGGGTTCTTCAACCTATGAGAGATAAATAAATATATTTCCAAGTACAATGTTTACAAGGCTCGTTATTCCATTTCGCCACACTACCATAAGCAATTGTTAGAGTAGTGGCCCAGGGTATGAAGCTCGCCACTAATCATCATTCAAACAAAGATCATAATGTAACACCGGCTTAACACAACAATTAAGAACAGAGTAAACGTTTCATTGCCTATCCAGGTGGCATCATTCCTACAACAGAGAACAATCAAAAACAACATCAAAGGAGTCAAATCGGTGGTGCGCATTCCTTTCATCCAACGTATTTCATACGCTATTTGGAGGGCACTGTGCCCATCAGGCATTTTGACTGTGCATATCAAGTTGAGTGCATAGAATGTGATGCAACCTACATTGGCGAGATAGACAAAAGACTCGGGACAAGACTAAAAGAGCACACAAGGGACGTTGCCAGGGCTACTAGTGCTTAGCTTAACTAACCAAGACCGAATTAATCTACCATTGCTGTCCTAAGGGACATATATTTTGATGGTGCAGTAACCTTTGCACATGACTAGCAATGGGGCCCTAGAAAGTTCTTAGAATCCTGCTTTATCAGGCGTGACGCTACATTATGAGGTTGTCACCCGGCTTTTGGAATATATTTTCAAATATAGTTGTTGTTTTACAAAGCTCAATACATTGTAGAAATCATTTTCATTGCCTATCATTTTTGGGGTGCCATTCTTGCAGTCACATGAAGCACTGAAGGGTCAATTTAAAAAGTAAAGGCAGTCTGATTTATGTTCTTGCCGACATGGCACAGCGTATGTACGAGGTAGCTCCATTTCAGAAGCCTTAGAACTCTCAACGCAATTAGTGTGCTAGCATCAGATATGGTGTACAGCATTACATATTTGCTTTTGCTAGGGCAACTAAGAAGGGTGGATAGAAAGGCAGTTACAACCTGTTTCCACAAAAGACACTCAGATTCATTAGCAATTTTCTCCAAGAGAGCCAAGGCTTTTTCTAGATTACTTGAACATGGGTACCTGGTTATAAATAACAAGAATTGATCTACCAGACGTCAGTGTTTCACACACCCTGCTTTCCATCAACACTATTAAAAGGTATGACCCCCAAACCTGCACAAAATTCCTGGAGAGTCTTTACTGGACACTGTTGCTGTCCCTCTCACCAGGTGCTCTCTATGAACCTGATTCACAGTTCTGGATGCACTGCCTGAGCTAACTTCAGCATGCTTTCCCAACACGAATGGTAACTGCTATGAGGAGTGTTGTACTTACTGAAAGCAACATGAAATGCTGTACATTGACAGGTAATGTTGATATCCTTCTTAAGACCGTAGAGAGATGTTCCTTGCTCCCTTTATTCCAAATTGTACTATCAGACGCAAGCCCACTTCCACCAAGCCAATGAGTTGTGCCTCACAGTCAGTGCAATCAAGGGAATCTATCACTGAGGCTCAGAAAAGCTGTTTTCCATCGGGATCTGATCCAGGACTGAGCCGTGAGTAGCCCCGTGAAAGCACCAGGGTTTCTTCAAATTTTAGAGGTGCCAGCTTTTGTTTTCCTCCTCCTCCTTCTTTTTATGTAGTAGCTGATTACTTTAGCCTTGTACTGCTTTGGGGATTGAAGATGTGGAGATGATGCAAGAGGTGGAACTAGGCTTTAGGCAAAATGAGGCAAAGTGTGACTATGTACAAATCTTCTGAGAATGATAACGAAAGGAAAGTTGGGTAGCAAGTGAGCTGGTGGTGACGATCCATGACTTGAAAACCCGAGACGAGGTAGGGACGATAACAGACAAACACAAACACAGTGTTTGTGTTTGTCTGTTATCGTCCCTACCTCGTCTCGGGTTTTCAAGTCATGGATCTTCTGAGAATGTTTATCTATCATTCACACAAAGAGAGGATAGGTGTTACATCTTTTTCCGGTTTTGATATTTATTTATTTATGAATATATCTCAAAGGCCCTCACAGGCATTACATGAGGGGGGACATCAACATGGGTCACTTAACAAATACGGAAGTTACAAGGAACATACATATTTGGAAGACAGACTCTGTTTTTCATTCGTTCATCAGTCTTGCTCAAGAAATTGTTCACTGTAGCAATGGTACACAATGTCACGAAAGGAGTGCTCATCTATCGTTCCGCAAGACTCATTAAAAAGGACTAGTGTGTTAGTGTTGTGAGCTATAAATCATCCCAAATACAGATGCTGAATTATTTTAAACGCGATAGACGAGCTGCGCGAAGAGGTACCTCCAGTTAGGATCTTGGGTACTCAAAGCCTGTGGCATTTTCTGTGGGAAGGCTTGCCAGACTCTCTTCACTGCACAGGCTGGGATGACCATGCTCTTGTTTTTCCCAAGCTTGTGCCATACTCACCTTGGAAACTGGCGATACGCAGTGTATCTGCATCGTCTACACAGATGTACATAAAATATAGTTTAGGCAAATAGGTAACCGGTTACAGTACAGTGTGTGTGCAGTGTCATTTCTACATGTACCTGGGAGCAACTGCAGTTTACCTGCCCACACCCTGTACATTACTACACATGCTGTGTTCTTTTCGAAACCAACATTGTTATACTTTTCACTGAATCGACAATCAAGAACACTCAATATCGCTAAAAACCTACGCTAAAACCTTATGCACAGGGCAATACATAAAAACGTGACTCAGGACACAGCACTCTGACAATTACAAACTATTGGTTTTCTCCAGTTCAGAGTTGTGTACTGTACAGTCTTTTTACGTGCTGCGTCCTGTACTGGAGTTTTTAACGACTTTAATGCAGGACCAAACCAGTTTTGGGCGCCTAAATTCTAACATCGTTCGACAAGGACACATGTGACTTACTTGTGAATATAGTCGCTCATAGGTTCGCGCTGCCCACGGAGTTCAATATGCGACCTTCAGGACAGTCATATTGAAGCATAGAAGTTGGAAATCTTCGTGGGTTGTAATGCACTCATACTGCAGTCATTCGGCAGTGTTTTCGAGCTCCTGGCAGCACAAGCATTCGATCTCCTTCGGCATTATGACACACCGGCGCCATGAACAGCAAGTGCGCGTTAAATATCAGAACACGAAATTTCAGAGAACGTTTACGTGTTCGTGTTCACAGTGTGCGTTAAAAAGCTCATCGCTTACCTGAAGACAGGCGACTCATGCTGTTTGCTCCATCTGTGACCGATGTTCGTAGAGCTCTAACTTCGTCTCGCATTGGCGGCATCGGCGACGTTTCGAAAGCCTACCGAGGTGTTCAGCACGCAGAATTTTCTTCTCGATCGATCGCAGAAATGTCAGAAAGAAGTTCGGGGCTCGAAGTCTCCGCATTTCTTCCTTCGACGTCCATATTGAAGATCGCTTTCCGGACGGATGCCGGCGCTCTCACAAACTCACTCACAACAGAACTTCCGGTCCGGGCGCCCAATGAAACGTGGACCTCGTGCTTTCGTCACGCACACGGAAATTGGAGGATGTCCACTACAAAGAGGCTAGATTTCGGCCCCGATTGCGCGAGTTGAGGAGGAAAAGCGACGCCGGTTTTCAGCTCTCCGTTTGGCAAACTTTGCCGCCGCGCACAGCCAAAATATTTCGGGTGTGGCTTGGAGGCATATTATACCTTCGTAATAGATGCAAACGAAAGATTTGTCGAACTTCTGGTCAGAGTCCCTTTAAGAAAGCATCCAAAGGCAAGCGTTAAGCAAATTTCGCCTCTTATATTTGAATTTTATGGGAAGGGGCATGTTGAGGATAGCCAACAGTCAAGCAAGAGCAAGAACCATAATATAAAACTAATCAGAATGGGACGGAACACACGGCGTTGCGTGAACATGTGAACAGCGGACTTCTGAATAGCGAACATGTGCATAGTGAATAGCGAACTTGCGAATAGAGCACATGACAAGTATTTTTTGGGAATAAGGGGGGGGGGGGTTGTTAGCAGTAGCAGAACAAGTCGGGACGCAAGTTCAATTTCTCCTCTCTTTTTAACTCTCACAAACAAAGAAACACGGCTTTGCGAACGCGCACAGAAAGTGCGCGCTTCCCTATACTTTGCGCTTTTGCAGAACAACATGATCGCGGTGATGAGCGTGATCACGCAATAATCGCGCTCAGGGAAAAGAGCCTGATTGCAATCACATTGTAATTCCCATGAGTGCCTGCAGAGGCGCGGCAACGTGATCGCAATACAGGAATCACGAAATACAGATTACTGCCATGAGTGTGATCGCGACCACCGCAGGTTTTCCTGATGTTATTTCAACGCGCCGTGATCATCGCAAGGGCACTTCTATGACGATTGCAATCACAGCCCCACCATCCCTTTGGTGATCATGATGGCGGTTATTGTGGGTTATCGCGATCATGCGTGATTTCGCCGAGGTCTGGGTTTCAGTGAGTGCCAAGCCACATTGGCTTGCCAGGAAACACACGTGCCGACACAGCAGCGAGGACCGCTCATGGCGCAGCTGAGTGCAACACTGTCATCCCGTTATCACCATCCGTCTGCCGCATACACATCAGTCGGCGCTTTTCCTTCGACACCCACCTTTTCATGGAAAACACTGTCGCAGCCAACACCTTCCTCCATCGCATTGACCCGAAGATGGCCTTCACTGTGTCGCTACGGCTGTCTCGAAAAGAAGAGTCAGCTCTCCATCGTCTTCGCATGAATGTTGCCCGTACCCCATCGTTCCTGTTCAAGATCAAGCAGCGTCCCTCTTCGGCGTGCCCCTATAGCTCCACCGACGCCGACACCCATCATTTACTCTTGACCTGTCCAACATATGCCGCTCCTCGGACTGTACTCACGCACCGCCTATCTGCCCTGGGGCACGGAGACCTCTCTTTGGCCACCCTACTGGGCCCTGTAGGGCAGAAGCAATGGGCTGTTAAGAGAGCGCTAATATGCTTCCTGGGTGACTCTGGGCTCCTGGACTGCCTCTGAGCGATCGTGCGCTCATGCCCCCCTGCTGCCCATGTGCCGCTTCCGTCTTTCTCCTTTTCTGTTTTTCTTTTTTTCTTTTTTTTACAAGTAATAGCAAGTCGGCTTCTGCCTGGCTGACCTTTCCTTTTGCCTGCCCCTTTTTTTCGTAATAAACATATCCCGCCCCCCTGTGCAGCTGTCTGTTAGCTACCGCGGTCCCTCTGATATAGCCATTATTAACAACACAAGAGTATTGAGAATCTTACTTGTGAATTACCACAGGTGCACGCTGAAGATGGAAATGAAGCTGGGTCTGGCTTGCATCTTGCGCATGAAGAAATTGCTGACACCTCACTTCAGCTGCTGCCAACAGGTATGACAGTGTGATATTATAATTTGAGTATTCACCTATATTCCACTTTTCATGGGCGCTCTCATGCAGACATCTTGGCACCATTTTTAGACCTGCCCTCAACAATAGAACCTCTTTTCTTCAGGCTGGAAAACAAAGGCCGTCATACCGAATAACTGCTATCTCCAGTTCAAGCACTTTTGCTGTCCAAACAGTGGATCCTATGGATGGTGTGGTAGAAGCTTTACTGTCTAATATAGGAGGTACATTACATTAGTTCAGTTAATTTGCCTTTTGCACATGTTTGCCACTGCTAGCTGGATTACTGTTGGAGCTACAATCCTTTCTGACACGCAGAAGCTGATATCGTCTCGGATAATGTTTTAGAATTTTCACAGGCATCAACACCCATTGAGGAAGGTTCCTTTACTATCAGTGAATGTTTCATTGAAGAATAGCCCATAATTCATGTTAGCATTGTCTGCCCTTCTTAATTTACTGTCTGTGTTCTGAGAGCTAAGAGAAATAGGAACTATTTATTTGTTACAACTTCACACTGGATACTGGATTGGCACGTAAGCTAAACTACATGCATTCAACAATATTTGTGTTGCACTTGGTGCATTACTAAAGCGGGCAGTGCCACATTAATTACGTTTGTACTGCGACCACTGCACAGATATTGTGTGCATACTACAAACATGCTGTTCACTAGGCTGCTGTGTTGTCTTTTTATCCGAAGTCATTAATTTTGCCAATCCCAAAATTCGCGGTAACCCTCACCCCCCGCCGGCGCGCTCCGCCACTCTGCTCAGCCGCTATGCGGGAAGCGGCCTTACAGGATGTGAATTCAATGGGAGACGGCGTTTATGCTAATTAACAGCTAAACAGAATAAAAATTTTAAGATGTCATTGTCTAATACAGAAGAACACCATGCAAAGATCCCCTGGAGACATGAAAGGCTCTAGCAGAATATAAACCTAGTGCACCCTGGTCAAATGAATTTTAATGCATTGCGCCTATGGGGATTCCGTCGATTTTTGCACAGGGCCCATGTTTAGACTACGATTTTTCGACAATGACAGTCAAATTCTGGAAATGTCATCGCCTATTTTTAGTCAGTACTTCCTGCAAGCCACATACCAACCAAGGCACGACGTGTGAGTGTTAATCCTGATGCACCCAGGGCCTTCAAAGTTGCGGCTCAGACAGGGTTCCCCTCCTAGTATTATCGCAATACGCATGCGCTGAGACTGTACGGCCGGTCTGAAGGAGTTCGAAAGGCGGACGGTCATTTTTTCCGGATCTCCAACAGAATCGACAACTTTGCGTTTAGTGAGTAATATACAAATGATACCGTTTTGTATTATATCGTTTTTATATTAAACTTGATAAAACTGTCAATTTCGAGTGCCGTTTTGGAAGTGATATCGTCAAGCGCCACCTTTCATGGTGCAACAGGGGAACAAGATACGGGGTTCAAACCCCGTGATCTTACTTTCACATATACATATTACAAAATCACCTTAGGACATCTTTAATATTATTGTTATATCAAATGATATTAAGCCCCGAAGTTGGTGAAATTGGCCATTTGGCCATTTCGAGTGCCGTTTTGGAAGCGGTTAAAGAAAAGATAACATAATCCGTATAGCTGACTCCATTGGGAACCCGGTATCTTCTAACATGGCCGCGACCTTCCAGGGTGCAACAGGGGAACAAGGTATGAGGTTCAAACCCTGTGATCTTACTTTCACATATGCATATTACATAATCTGCTTAAGACATCTTTAATATCATTAATATATCAAATGATATTAAGCCCGTACTTGATCAAATTGGCCATTTGGCCATTTCGAGGGCTGTTTTGGAAGCGATTTTGTCAAACGGGGTCTCTCAGGGTGCAACAGGGGAATAAGGTACGGGGTTCAAACCCCGTGATCTTACTTTCACATATACATATTACAAATTCAATTAACAATTAATTATTATAAGAAAAATTAATATAACATGGCTTGACACAATACGCCGACGAAAGCTAAGAAATAAAATTAGTAGTGAAATGTACAATACATAAACACTTGCGATAACATGACAGTTTCCTTTCTGCATTCATGCGCTGCCATTCAAACCACTGAAAAGAAAGTACCGAACTATGTGATAGCATTACACGCTCGTTTGACAGAACTTGAACAAGATTACATAGCAGAAGATAAAAGTAGAGTGAACATAATGTGCAGCTTTCCATTCACGCGTAATGACATCAGCAGTAATGCATGAAGGCCACTCCTAAGTTGTGTTGAGAAACACCACTTTCTGTTTGCCATGTCTAAATGAAACGTACCTGACCTGATCCAAAGTAACCGTTCTTAGTCTGGAACACACAAAGGGAAAAACACAACACACACCGCAACATTGACAGATAGGCAAATGAGCTGTGGCGAGCTCCACCTTGGGACAAAGTCAACAAGTAATTCACCAAAAGTCAATGAGTGTCTGAAATATAACATCCCTGACTGGTAGCAGGACGGTCCACGTTCAATTCCACTGACTGGCTTTTTCATGAATTATTTGTTGAAGTTTCCATGTGCTTGAGAGCATGCACCATTCAACAACCACTGTATCCTCTTGAGGTGATGAGGGTTTGTCATCCCAAAGACATCCCTTTCTTGCATGTGTCCTTACGGTTGCTCACCACTGCAGAAAAAAGAAAAGAAAAATGATTTAATGACAAGAAATGGATAGTCATGTTTACTTTTTAATAATTGAGCACAACAGAAAGAAGACTTTCGCACAGAAGGCTGTACTTCTTCAGGTCTAACATCAGGTTACAAAATTCCGGAATATATAAGACATGTTGTAAGGTAGAGAGCAAGTAGAGCGAGGGTTGGTACAAATATACTAATAAAAATACAAACATAGTATAATAAAATAAAAGAGGGTATGATGCCATCAGTTTCAAACAGACAAGGGATGAGTTGTGTAGCATAATACATGAATGACCACGGCGACCACATAAGTATTTGGCACAAAAGGCATTCACGGGTGACACATTCAGGGAAACAGTGCTACAGTGTCTTGTCAACTCATGCCTTGCCGGCTTGAAACTGATGGAGTTGTACACCCTTTTTATTTTATTATATGTGTTTGTATATTTATTTTTATGTCTGTACCAACCCTCGCTGTCTACCTTACAACATGTTTTACCTTACAACTCTTATGCATATTCTGGGATTTTGTAACTTCACGTTAGACATTAACAAGAGCAGCCTTGTGCTCGAAAGTCTCGTCTCATTAAAATTAGGATGCACTCAACAGTCTTCTTTCTTTCTGTCGTGAATCTCTATCGCAGGATACCTGTACATTGCTGTTCTATGTTCTGTGACTTTGCAGTAAGATTATGGACTTTGATAAAAAGACTACACAGCATGCTCAGGTATTTTTGCCTATCGAACAGCATGTATGCAGTATGCACACAGTACTTGTGCAGTGGACCCACTAAAAATGTAAAGAATGTTGCAATGCCCACAGTCATGCACTAAGTTCAACACAAGTATTGTAGAACCCAGGTATTTTAGCTTACGTGCCAATCCAGTACCACTATCCAGTGTGAGATTGTGACAAACAAATAGTTTCCATTTTTCTTAAATCTCAGAACAGAGACAGTGAATTAATAAGAGTAGACAATGTTAGCATGAATTCTGGGCTATTCTTCAATCAAACATTCACCTATAGTAAAGGCACCTTCTCAATGGACGTTGATGACAGTGAAAATTCTACAACGTTATCAGAGATGACATCAGCTTCTGCGTGTCAGAAATGATTGTATGTCCAACAGTAATCCAGCTAACAGTAACAAAAATTTACAAAAGACGAATTAACTGAACTAATGTAACATACCTTCTATATCAGACAGTGAAGCTTGTACCACCCCATCCACAGGAACCAGCGTCCAGACAGCAAAAGTGCTTGAACTGCATGCATGAAGTGCATGAGATAGCAGCTAATCGGAATGGCGACCTGTGTTTTCCACCCTGAAACCACAGGTTGTAACTTTGAGGGCAGATTTCAGAGTGGTGTCAAGATGTCTGCATGAGTCGCCCATGAAAAGCGGAACATAGGTGAATACTCAAATTATAACATCATATTGTCATACCTGTTGGTGGCAGCTAGACTGCAACTAACATGTCAGCAATTTCTTGATGCACCAGATGCAAGCGAAATCCTGCTTCATTACCGACTTCAGCGTGCACCTGTGGTAATTCACAAGTTAGATTATGAATACTGTTGTGTTGTTAATCGTGGCTATATTAGAGTAAGTGCAGTAGGACAGCTGCACAATCGATTCATGAAGCTTGTTATTTTTATATCTGAACCTCGACTTACCTTTTCGCTCTCGTTTTTTGCCTTGATCATTCGTGGCACTTTCACAATTTGTGTGTCGGGCATCTCAGATTTCCATCAGACGATTTCGTGCCGAGATTCCAAATTGCCTCTGGAGTCGCGCGTAACCTATGATAACATTCGTGGACGAAATCCTTGGAGTGGAAGTTAGCAGGCACCGCTGTCAGCCAAGAGCTTCGCACTGCTTGGTCTTTTGGCAGCTTATAATAGGTAACACTTGAATGCTCCGATGAATGGTTCTAACAGCGTAGCTTCGTCGCATTCTCAACAACTTCGCCGTGGCATATCACGTATCATATCGCTCCAGCCCATAAAAGGCAAGGTCAGAAGAAGGAAGTGCACTTTCCAAACGACGCCGTGCAAAAAAAAAAAAAATATTCACATGCTTTGTTTCCGGCTTAGCAATAACATAACAGCTGTTCGCTTATTTACCATGCACAGAGGACGAAACGAAAGAAGCCAAGTGGCCAAGCCAAGAGTCCATGCCAAGTCAAGGACAGATAAACCGAGAGCAGTGACGTCGGTGCGCCCGTGTGCAGGGCTTGCCGACGGTCTGACGGGCGGGCGTGGGAACTAAAAAAAATGTTTTCTAAAAAGCTACGAACAGTTGGACCAAGATATTTGGCACACATATTCAGTGTTCGCTAATGAACACACAGCGCGAGTATCGCTCAGTTCTGCGGCACTTCAATATCGGCGTATCTGACCTTTAAAAGAGCAACGAGGTGAAATTTAACGTGGCTCGAAACTCAGCCGCATCTGTAGGGCTGTCCATCAGGAGTAACCATGCAAAATATTTTCGTTCTGCGGTGCACTATAGCTTCGCAATCAAATTTACAACAAGAACAAAAAAAAAAAGAAAAAGACACAGCCGCAGCGAACGGCCGACACGATCCCCGCGTGACCTATGGATGTCCACGTGTCTCTTTTATTTTTCTTCTCAGCTCACGCGCCGCTTATACCAGAGCCGTATATTAAAAGGGAGTCTGGCCATTAATGGGTCATGCCCATACCTGAAGCTCCACCCACTTTTTCAGCTTTCCGACCAATGAAGTCTTGAAATATGGGGCGCTATGAATCAGCCTATCCTCACTATTTGCCCCCCCCCCTATCCAACACGGGCAGCGCCATTTTGGGTGGCAAGTGGATTGGATGGGATTGAAATGGATACCTCTCGCAATCTGCAAAAGTAGTGGATTGTTGGTGCAAATTTGATAAGCGCCACCTAGGGAGCGTAAGGCACGTCGGGAATTGTCGTCTGCTTCCGTCGTTGTACCGCTGCCGGCAGAACCACCTGCTGGGACACATTCTGTTGTCGGTATGATTTTTAAACAAATCTACATGAATAGTTGGAATATAAGAGGCAGGAATGTTTACATCCATGAAATCCAGCTGTTAAATATAAGATTGTACAGCACAGCGCCGTTTTTATTACGATTTTGCTGTGATCGCCGTGTTCACTAGGCCTAACATCGGCGACAAAACGTATTATTTTCGGTTAGATACCGATGGATGAGCGTACTTTGAAACTGATTTCCAAGAAACGTATATGAAAATGTACATTTGCAGCGTAAAATCAGAGTAGTCCGTGAAAATTTTTGTCGGGAAATCTCCGCTTCACCACTGTTTGTTTTTGTCGCCATTTTGGGTGGCAGTAAGGTGTCATGGCGACCCCCTCGGTAAACAGTAACCCAATTAGAGGAGCGAAACTGTGATTGACAGGTCGAGCCTCTTTTGCGACTCCTCCCAATGGCCAGATTCCCTTTTAATATACGGCTCTGGCTTATACATGCTTGAACTGTGCCCCGTGACCACGTTACGTGACGACGTCTCCTCGTTCTGAAATGCGCTCTTTTCACGAGAGATAATTTTTGAAAGGTGTGCCTCGCGCGTCCTCAGTAGGTCATCTGCGCTCGTCATTCTTTCGCGGGAGCTCATTTTATTCGTTGCAGAACACGTGCCAGCGAAAAAAAAAAAAAAAGGGTTGGGGTCACCTCAGCGCTCCTTTAAGCGGATCCGTTTCTCGCCCGTGAAAACCACAGACCAGAAAAACATTAGTATGAAACCGGCCTGTTTTACAAACGTTTTTTTCTCGTCCTGCGAGCGGGCTGGCTCCTGCATCGCTACTGGCAGGACGGGTCTCATGGACACTGTACCAGACATGAGACAACTTTATATTGGCAGGACAGATCACATGGAGAATGTGTGAGACATGACACAATTTTGTATATTAATTATCAGCTTTTCTTTGAGCGGGCCTTGCCAAATTTAATCTCGAAACGAACAACGTAAAAATGCATTCCACTTCTAACGATTTCGACAACGGTGCCAAATGGCGGAGATGGGAAAATGCCAATGATGCCAGGAAAAGGAAAACGAAGGCGGTACGCAATGGGCCAATTTTCGTGAGCGTGTTTGCGATTGTTTCGGTGACGTACGTGTTTGCGATTTTCACGGATTCGTCTTTAACCCTCGCTGGCTCCTTACATAAATTGTTATACGTTATGTGTACTGGCGTGTGTTCCATTTCTATGACTGTACACTCATGCACTGAGCAAAACTCTTAATCGCTGAAAACTTCTTTCTCCTAGAAGAGCAGCGTGGTTAATCGAAGTCTCCTGCTCTCGTCGCTGTAATGGATTCGGTGACCGTCCAACTAGGACCTGCGAATACCATACCGTGAGAGAAGATGATGTATCTACCAACACACACACACACACACACACAAAAAAAAAAAAGACAGGGCTTAAACAGCGTACCTCAACA
Organism: Ornithodoros turicata; assembly: GCF_037126465.1. Lineage (NCBI taxonomy): Eukaryota > Metazoa > Arthropoda > Arachnida > Ixodida > Argasidae > Ornithodoros > Ornithodoros turicata. Next base: position 70,354,484 of record NC_088201.1, on the reverse strand, counting down.
GACAGCAGAAATAAATAGTTTTGTGGGATTTGGGTATACTCACCGCTTCACGTAGTGTATCTTTTTTCGAGAAAATAAAAAGCCATAATGTCAAGAAAAGCATTGGATTCGATATTTCCCGACTGGTTGACTCTTTACGCGCTTGGTGGCGTTACGCACACAATGGTCATTGATTTCAATGACCATTGAAGGCTGCCCCGTGTGACATGGGTATTACAGTTAACTGCCTCTGAAAGTATTTAAGGCAAAGTTACTGAAGTAAAACGTAGTTCATTCGTAACATGCAACTGAGTTACTTTTCAATTACTTCTGGCGGTGTACGTTTGACGTGAACACACATTACAAGCCCCCCCCCCCCACACACACACACGAAATAGTCAAAACTAGTCTTCCATAGCAGCAGCTGATAATCGACATAACCTGCTGCACAACATAAATATGTTTATGTCAGCTATGTAATGTCACACGCGGAAAACAGAATACCTGAAGGAACCACGTCGTGGTGGAAAGCACTGGTTATAAATAGGGATGTCGCGAACCGTTTTCGAACCGCGAAGTTCGATGTCGAACCTGGGGGTTCGACGAACCTTCGAACTTTTCAAGAGGTTCGCAAAGTTATTTTTTATGATCTTTTTAAAAGCAAAGCATTGGCTTTTTTTTTCTTGCTTGCTTTGACCTCCTGATGTCGTTGACAAGTCGAAATACATGCAAGACTTCAGAAGTATAGTTGGATCACGGCTCACCGGGATCACCATGCTATAGCAGTTTGCACAAACTCTGAGGAGGGTATAAGAAAATGACACGACACAAAACGGAATAACAAGTATTCTATATGTGAGCTGTTGCGGCGAAATAGAGACTGACATGGAACATGCCACTGAAGAAAAGCAAACGGCAAGGAGCAAGCAGTCACGCTAAGCTATACGCAAAAAAAATGGTGCCACAACCTCAATGATGGAATATAATCCTTTCAGTTACGTTTTCGTACATATAAATTGTACACTACAATGCATATAGGTACAGAACGAAGTACGCTTCAGGATTCAGGGTGCGGCACAACACTTCACGCTGATGTCAATTGCAATATTGTTGCAATTGTTGCGTATGTTTTACGTCATGCTATGTGTGCAGCATATGGTTCCTGAGCCCAGAAACGTTTTTCTCCTGTTCCTAAAGTGATAATAATTTGAATAACAATTATTTGCAAAGAGATTTATTCAGTCATCGAAAATGCTTTGGAAGTCGCGCATGCGCAGACCTGTCGAACTTTATTCGAACTGTTCGTCGAACTTTTGAAAAAAGTTCGTTTTTCTTCGAACCTGTGCGAACTCGAACCGCGGCCGGTTCGCGACATCCCCAATTATAAACTATAGTAATTGTATGACACTAACATGTTGCTCAACCTGAATGTGTTACATGAATGCAAACATTCGATTACCGAAAACAGGTGTACAAAGTTTACATCTTTGACTACTATACAATACACAGCATACAAATATACACACATACGTATGCATACATGTATACATAGGAAATGTAACAGGGAAATTTTAAGTTATCTCAAACTCACCTTTAAGACGCTGTAGCGAAAGCGTTTGCTCACGAATGACTCCAGATCCAGAAGATGTGGGTTCGAGTCCTACAGCTGGCTAACCTTTTCAGTGACTTTCATCTTTCAATGACTCAACTGCTTGCTGGTCCCGCCAACCAATGAAAGCTCCAGCATTGTGAGTTAGACGGCAGCCAATAGGTGGCGACACAGGATGACGCGCACATCTGAAGCGTTACGAAACGACGACAGCGTTGGATAAGATCAACGTATTCGCTAGTGATGCGCGTATTCTCAAGCGAGCGCGTGTGCAATTATGTGTTTAATGGTGCGAGAGCTACCGGGCCAAAGAGTGTCAAATCGATGGTGAATAAGATACAAGAGCCTAAGAGCCTGTGTTTGAGAAGACGAGACACACACACACACACACACACAAAACTCAGAACCAGCACTGACTTTAATCGCAACGATGGAAATAACGTTTACTCTCATGAAGTAGCGGATGTGATTTTAGTTAACCAGGTAGTAAAACCATAAATCGCAGTGGTTAAAAGTCTAATACATCTTGGTGCTGACTGCTTTAAAGGATAGTGCAGATGCTGTTTATCATCTCCGTAGGGCCAATAAGCTTTCTGGTACTGTCCAGGGGCACAGTTGCATTGTCCCCAAGTAAAAGGGATGACATATCGTATGTGACAGCCGACTTTCCGACAGGATGTCCGCCTGACCAAACCGCCTGCAGAAATAGCACCACTGATACACTCACAACTTTTCTTTAAAAATCTGTATATGATATTAAAAAAAAACCTGTACATCCGGCTGTAACTCGTTCGGGTAAAACAGTAGTTTATCCAGAACCGCACTCTTAAAACAAAGCTTCACCACATAGCACGCTTAAGGCCAGCCATTGTACAGAGTGATATCTCTATCACTCTTGATTTGTGGAAAGCGCGGAGCGTACGCCTTTTTGTAACAATTCACATTTCTACATAAGTTTCACTATAAGGCGTACGCCTCCAGTTTCCAACAGATGGGTAGAGAGAACGATGTCACTCGGGATGATGCTTGGCTAGGAGCGTGCTATGTGGTGAAGTTCATTTTTCAAAGAGTGCATAAGCTCGTGGGGGGGGGGGGGGCGTGAAAAAATTGGGGGTGCAGTTACATTGCAACGGCAGTACAAAGGGAAAAATTGGGGGCGTTGCCAAACATTTGGGGGGTATTGGAGGTGCTGAGGGGGTCTGGGTAAACCACTGGGGTAAGACCAGTAAGACTGTTGCGTCAAATCTCCGAACTTGGAAACTTCGCTTTGGTCGCGACGGATCACTCTTTTTTGTACTGAAGCTTCATTCTGTTCTTGAAAGCCTACACTCTTAAAAATGAACTTAATTGTATTCAAGGATGGATGTGGAGCGACAGTAACTGTGGTATTCAATATATTAGTCATTTCCAAGAGGTTTGTCCTCTCAATAACGCCATGTAAAGCCTTCTGAAGTCATTTTCTTTGCTTTGTAATTCGGTCCTACTCCATTGGTGAGTGCTTTACTGACGGTGAAGGAGGTATGTCGCCAGCAGTGCTTTGTTTATTTTAAACGGTCCCTGACCAGCAGGCGGTACGATTTTTAATTTTTAAGCAATATGTAAGTACATGATCGCTCCAAGCTACATGCGAAGTGTTCAGACTCTGCGGCGCAGCGCGCTGCTCCAAAAGAGGGAGTGAAAAGTCGTCTCGCTTTTCCCCCTCCATTCGTCCGATCGGCTTCGAAGTATAGCCCGCATATAGCGGTCTTCCATTCAGTGTGACGTAAAACGGGGCTAGCTGTTTATTGAAGGAATGTCCCCACCGGAAGATTCGGTGGTTTCCCCATTGCATCATCAGGACATCATTACACACTTTTATTACGCACTTTATTTTGTGCCACATGGTGATGCATCCAACACGAATTGCATTGTTATCTTCCAATATTCCCGTTTTAGTGTTGACAACCACACCCGATTTGGTCTCTCCCAATGCGCTTTTACGAGCGCCCTAGTAATCAGAGTTTTTTTTCTTTTTTTGAACTGTAACATCAACGCGCCACCGTACGAACCAATCGTATTCCAAGCGGGACCTCGACGGGACCTCTCCATTAAATGACATGTATCGTTTGTACTAAAAAAACAGGTCCGAAGGGAAAAAAAAACCGTCAGCGCACCAATCGTATTCCAAGGTGCGCAAAAAGATTCGAAGTTATGCAAAGGGTTCTATAAAGTAGGGGACAACTGTAAAACTCGTGCCTGACCAACAGTAGAAATTAAAATATTAGTATCCAGCTAACGATATCGCTAGCGAACTAGTGCATGATATGCTGAATATTATATGAATATGATGAATATAGTATATGTCCGCAAACATGCCCTTGTATTTTTTGGGGTGTCGCAGGGGTGCAAGAGGGTCTGGATAAATCACTGAGACCAAAAACTGAGTATCTGCCCTCGGAAAAGTGTAACCCACTGCATTCTTTTTCCTTGAAAGAGAGTACACGGACGGACGCTAACCGAATTCTTAGCTCCTCCGATTTTCGACTGCGACAGAATGGAGCCATGCTTGGGCTGTGCGTTCGTTTCCGCACAGGGAGCATACATGTGAAAAATTTTCACCAATTTGTTTGTAGTTTTTAAGAAAACAATTTTTTTAAATGTCCCTGGCACGGCGGTCCTGTGGTCGTCAAACCCTGACCAATCTCGGCTTCGTCCTGGCTTAGCCGCGCTCGTGGCTTGGCTAACGCCAAATCGTCGATGCGATGGCGGAGATCTATGGGCGAAGGTGAATGTTTTGGGTGTGTTCCGTGATAATTGCTGTCGTTAATAGCCTCAAAGATAGTTTTGCCGGTCTTCTTTAACAAGCCTTACAGGATGGCCTCGTTGTGCAACGACGGCCGTCGTGAGCGGACATTCTGTGCCCGCACTGTGCTTCATGCTACCAACAAGACCTAACACCTAACGTGTGACGTACTCGTACGCATTCTCAATAGCTTTGGCAGCGCACTATGCGCGGACTTGCTGCGCGTGCAGAAAGCACCACCAAAGCTATTGAGAACGAGAACGAGTACGTGCTCGAAGACGAAGTATTTCTTATAAGAAATGTGATAAAACGGTGCAGTGGTCCCCGATAGCTCGTGACAGCTATTTCAGCACAATACAGCGGCCATGACGGAGTGTAAACACAAACTGGTTCCCAGGCAGAGCTGGCTAGGTGTGGCTATCCAATCCGCACAGTTCCGAGTATGACGTCACAAGTGGAACCGCCGCCCGGTAGTTTTTCTCAAATTTCTCACGAAGGAGTATGGAAATTTGGAAAGCAATGTGCGTTTATGAATGAAGTTGGGACCACGGTTCTGAATATCACAACGTCTTCATACTTTCGGAACAGCAGCGGAGCTGCACTTTAAAGTGCAGCTTCGCTGCTGTTCCGAAAGTTTGAATTTGACTAAGCACATGTAATACATGCACGCATGCTTCCGGCTGGAGCCAATGAAAGGGAACCTCTCTGTTGGAGAGGGCCTCGATATTCCCGGTTTCGAAATTCACGGTCTCGAAACAACGAAGATGCTCTCGATTGCTTCGTAAGATGATATGTTGCGTTAAAAACCCGACATCGCTATTTAACCTCTCAGAATTTTTTTTATGTCTGTCGAAGTCGTTTTCGCAAACTACAGCCACGTTTTGCAAAATAAGCCGCTGGAAATAAATGTTTCGTGCTTTCTCGATTGAAAATAAGCTGCCTAAAATGAGTTGGGCAATGAGCACTTCATACTAGTTAGAGAGAATGTGAGGCGCAAGTGATGACTGCAAGGAACCCGGAAGACTAGCAATTTACAGTTCGTGAAACGTTTTTCTCGTCTCTTTTTTATGTCCCTCGTGATGTGTCAATTTTTTTTATTGCGTGTTAGCGCCGCAAAGCACCTGTGGCTATGAGCGGCGTGCAGATGTGGACAGACGGAGAGGAGACAGCAGGAAGGAGTGGGGTACTGGGGGTTAGTATGCATCCTGGGTCGACTTCAGGGGCAACCGTGCCGCCATTCGTCTGGAAAGTCTTCGGAAAACCCAGGGGAAACCTCAGACAGCACAGCCGGCGGTAGGATTCGAACCCACCATCTCCCAGTCTTCAGACCAACGTTGGCTACCACCAACGAGCGGGACGCCCTAGCCCGCTCGGCCATGCCGCTGGTTGTGAATAAATACGGGTCGACACAGTTTACAACAATTCCCACTCTTGCCTGTTTTCTATTCGATGTCTGCAACAGACCTCTCATCAGAATCACTTGACTCTAGTGTTCCAGGTAACTTACTGTAAATAGGCCACTGTTTGGTAACTTAACTCGGTACTTTCCTGTTCTAGCAACTTGTGGAAGAACTAGTCACTGTTTTAGGTAACTCCGTCAAAGTGTCTTGAGCAAGGTTAGAAGTTACTTTCTATTTAGCTTCTCGTCCAAGCAGGCAGAACGCGGATTTCTTTCTCTTTATTTTGCTCCTGAAAGATGTGATGGCAGTGAGCCCGCCCCTTGCGTGTGCGCGGCGCCTGCTGTCTGCTCCTGTGATAACTGCCGAAACAAGGGATACGTTCGCGTGGGCACCCGCAGAGGTGAGAAGGAATCACGCTCATAAACTATTTAACGTTAACAAACAGAATTTAATATTCACACGATGCAATATGGTAGCAATGATAAAACATACAGAAATAACAGCAACGAACACTCCAAAAATAACCGAATACGCCCAGTGTCTAGAACTTTGACCCACACCTCGAGAAGAATAGACTGACCATGACGTCACGAGGACCTGAAGACAGCGACGTGCTTCCTCAGGCCGTAGTCACGGAAGACGACTTCAGCAGAGGCTTACAGTCCGGCTCTCCAGGTTCAGGATTCGGTTGCCGCTTCCCTCGATCTTCCTCAGCCACAGTTTCTGCTTGATGTCCACGCCCCGAGTCTAGCGGCAGCGGCGACGGTTGACTAGAGCGACTGGCCTACAGTCTTGCATATGGAGTCTGGGTCCGTGGAGTTCAGCAGCCCCCTTCGTCTGCCCGTCCCGCTTCTCCTCGTCGTCGAGTGCCCCTTGTCGGTCGGTCACGGACTCACGGTATCTGGGTCCTCCCAGCCTCAGCTTCAGTAGCCCGGGTCAGCGCAGATGGAAGATGACGTCGGCTACGACCCCGGTCGAGGCTGGATCCATGGGCCGCTGTTGTCGATCTCCCTCCAGGCCTCCACCCGGGCTCCCGCTCTCGTCCTCGAGGTCGTCCCCTGGCTCGGCTGTACTTGCTGCCTTCGACTCCGCTCCCGGCTCCGACTCTGCTTTTTCTCTTGACGTCACACGGCGGCTTATAAGCTACTGTTTGTCCTACGTTGTCCGAACCTCGTGGCACGGCCTGGCCAATCATACGTCACGACCTCCAAACCCAGACGGCAGTAACGCGTACACAAAACGCGACGGACAAACAATTCGCAGAAACGACCACACAAACAAAAGAATAAACTGTCAAAATCCGTTGATGCACTCCAGCCCCAAGGAAACTCACTTTCACGGCAAAGATGACCACTATACAAAAGATCAATTCATACAAGGACGACAGACGCGTTGGGTAGGTAACATCTGATTACGGCCGAAGTCTCATTACGGCCGAAAGTCATTTAATTCCCAAGTGTCTCGTTACGGCCAAATCTGATTGCGGCCGAAGGTACTCTCATCGGCCGAAGATGTTTCATCACGTGCAAAAAGAAAAAAAGAAGCATACACCATATTAGCAATCGCTGTGTTTTATGCTTCACCAAGTGTGTCCGAGGCGGTGTGCCCCCACGGCTTGTGTCACACACAATGGTTCATGCACACAATATTGCGACAGTGTTTCATGTATCCCTAGTGAAAAATGTTGTTATTGTTATACTGTGTCACACGATATTTGTATGTGTTACGCCATTTTCTCTCAGTATTCGAGCAACATCCTACTCGTTGGTTCTGTGAGCAAACTGTGTGTGTGTGTTCTGAAAAGATACTCCACAAGGGAGCCCACTGGGAGCTCCGGGAGCCACATGACCTATGACCATGATCTTTTCCCCCACTAGCTGCCTTCTACAATTTACGTCCACCTGAAATTAAAAAAAAAGTACATAAGGCGCTGAACAAAACGACATATGCTCTTGTTTGATGATGACCATAAGACATATGCTGTCAAGCAGACTTTTTTTTTTCATATATTCAAAACATATTCAAGAATTATAGACAACAATGACAATTACGTCATAACAATGCAGCTGCATAGCCAGAAAAATATTTCAGGAGTTGTTTTATGAGGCTTTACATGGGGTAGAGGAGTCCCCCTCGTCAGTGCTTTATCCAGACCCCCTACACCCCCTAACTTTTTTTGCCTGTGCACCCCCTACAGGGGGTGCCCTTGCGATTTCAGCTTCAGACACGTCTGTAATGATATGTTAAGCTGTAATGACGTAACTATAATGATGACCCCCCCCCCCCCCGATTTTTTCCAAAACCCCTCTCGTGCTTGGGATACTGGATAAACCACTGCCCCTCGTTAAATGGGGCGCTACACTAGTGCTTATGCCACTGCACTGATGTCACAATGGTATAAGCGTGTGTCACTCTGGGCATTCGGAATTCCTTAAGCTACAATATGTAAATTCAGAATCAGTATATCCGAAGGGTAAGTATCAGATGTTACCTGCAGGCTTCATGCTGAAACGCGTGTGAGCAAAACACTTCCGCCGTGGTGGGCGACGTCGTTAGTGTAATCATACACCCAGGACAATTGCGGGCACATGGAGTAGTGGCAGCAACCTGAAAACGATACATTTTCTCGTTATATATGGGTAATCAAAATATACCTTCCCACATGTTTCGTTTTGTCGTTTGTAAGAAGTGCTAGTAAGGGAACAGCACTTGGTTGGTCACATGCAAGCCACAGCGCGAGAGGTGCCCATATTCCGATTACGCGATCAAAAGTTAAAAGTCTAGAACCATGCACACTTCCCCATGCAACTACTTCTCCAGACATCGAGACACGACACCCATGTATTCACGTACAGTGTAATGTGAAATGATATGCAGGAATGAAAAAGATGTCAACATAACTTGATGAATTTAACTTGACTGTCCTCAATGACGGTTCGCCGACATTCTTTCGAGGCCACTCCTGCCACAGTTCCATAGATGTCACCTTGTGCTCTTGTGACATAGCTCACCACATGGAATGGACTACCCATACAGATTCGTTGGGCAGCGATCACATGCCTGTACTTGTTATACACCGTCTGTTCACACCTACGAAAGGACAGAGGCAAGTTCGGGTAACAGACTGGAGGCTATACAAGCTTCAGTCCCCTCGCCACATGACCTCAGTAACTACAGGGGAAGAATTCTCAGCTGCGGTGAAGACCACAGCTGAGGCTGCAACCAAGGTTGTCACAGTTCCCGACACGTATCGTCAGGTGGACGCGGAATACGAGAGACTGCGGGCGATACAGCGCAGGGCTGAAAGGAGGTTCCGTAGGTCTGGAAGCCGTGCCGACTATCGCGAAGCATGCCGCTTACAGAGGGTCATCCGCCGTCATCTTCAAAGGTTGTCGCAGCAACAATGGAGAACCTTTTGCTCTACTTTGACTCCTTTCACACCTACAACGAGAGTATGGCAGATCATTAGAACGCTTGGGACGCCGACTACCCAGACATACCCGTTTAGAGCATTGGCTATCTATCGAAATACGGACGAGAAGACGGTGGCTAATGAATTCTGCATGTCACTTGCTAAACCGTCAGTGGCATCTGCAACTAGCGTGCATCAAACATCTGTGAAAGAGGTCACGGACACCACGTGCTTTACTCGCAATGCGCAGTGCGAAGCACTTGACTTCGACTTCAGCCTTGCGGAACTCCAGGCTGCATTGAAATCAAGGGCTCGCCAGTCATCGCCAGGTCCTGATGGTGTTACATATAGACATGTGGTTAACTTGGACCCAACTGCTCAGACGACCTTACTGCATATCATGAACGCCAGTTGGGCTGAAGGCAAACTACCGGCGTCATGGAAAGTCTCTAGAGTGGTTCCTCTACTCAAACCCGGAAAGTCCCCTCGTGACGTCAATTCGTTTCGTCCCATCAGTCTCTCCACATGTGTGTGCAAGTGTGGAAAAAATGGCCCTGAGTCGGTTGGAGTGGCTCCTAGAAGCGCATTGCGTTTTCCCTGACTCCATGTCCGGGTTTCGTAAAGGCAGATGTACAATGGATAGTGTGCTGGACTTGGTCACGTATGTAGAACATGAGCGCGCTCAAGGCCGGACAACTGCAGCAGTTTTTCTGGATATTAAAAGAGCATACGATACGGTCAGCCACAGTCACGTGCTCCACGACCTCTTCACTCAAGGCATCCAAGGGCGTGCTTTACGGTGGATTGCTGACTACATCCAGGGCAGGTCTGTTTACATGAGGACGGAGAACGGTGCAAGCGATAATCATGCCCTCACATGTGGAGTTCCACAGGGGGGCGTACTGAGTCCTCTACTGTTTAATGTGGTCTTATCATCTCTGCCACAGCTGCTGCCAAAGAATGTACATATTACCATCTACGCTGACGATATATGTTCGTGGGGCTCCGGAGTGCAGATGCCTGCGCTACAAAAACGTCTTCAAAAGGCGCTAGACGTAACTGAAGGCTTCTTAATGCAAAGAGGAATGGACATCTCAGCAGAGAAGACGGTCTTGCTTCCATTCACCCGAAAGAAATTGAAGCATTTTCAGTTGCATCTAAATGGGCAACGAGTAACAAGGGTATCTCACCATCGCTTTCTGGGAGTAATCATCGACGCACAACTCTCATGGGCTGCTCATGTCAAATATATAAAAGGAAGAGCCGATGCGAGAAGCAACGTGTTGCGTCATACCGCAGGTTCTCACTGGGGACAGTCGACCAGATCCCTATTGACCATACACAGAGCTCTCATTCGGCAGATGATTGCATTCCACCTTCCGGTGTTACATGATATATCTGACACCTCAGAGCGAACACTGCAGAGTGCACTAGCCAAGGGCCTGAAGATATGTCTTGGAGTACCGTGCGCCACTTCTAATATTCTAACCACAATAGAATCCCGAGAACTTTCGCTCGCTGTGCTGCGGACACAGGAATCAGTGCGTCATTATGCGCGGCTAAGCACGTCACACTACAAACACCCGCTTGCACGACAATTAATCCACCGAAAATCGAATTTTTCAAATGCGATCGCTCAACACCACCGAACAATTCCTAAGGCGCAAAGAGAGGAAACGGCGCTGCATCCTCCATGGACATTTATACCCCCGGTAGTTTGCACGTCCGTACCAGGTTTGCAGAAAAAAGCACATCACCCAACCTTGGCGATCCGACAGTACTGCCTTGCCGCAATGGACAATCACAAGAACAGGACGGCGATTTTTACTGACGGCTCGACGACGACCTCAGGATCTGCATCTGCATTTGTGGTACCAGAGCATAGTAGGGAAGGGATCGCGAGACTATCGCATCGCACGTCGTCGACCATGGCTGAGTTAGTTGCGATTAAAATGGCAATAGATTATATAGGCACAAGGGAGATACCGGCTCAGTGGGTTATCTACTGTGACTCCAAGGCTGGACTTGAAGCTATACAATCGTTCTTGACTGGCGGACGTATTAATCCAGTTGTTCACGACATACTGAAAGAATATGCAAGATCGTACATCACCGGTCACGACGTCCTCATCCAGTGGATACATGGCCACATTGGCATACCGGGTAATGAGGCCGCAGACAAATTAGCGGACGTAGCACATCTTTCGTCAACAAACTATGCGGTGCCATTTTTCAAGGCAGACGTGAAATCGCTACTTCAGTCCATTTCAAGAGCAGGTATGGAGGAACAGTGGCAGGAAGCTGATCGCCGATCATCTCTCCTCTTCAAGATCGACCTGGATGGGAAATACAGGTTCCCATCCGGTACACGGAGACCCATTGAGACGCTGCTGCATCGTTTTCGGTTGAATGTCCCGTACGGTCAACAGTTCCTCCACAAGATTGGGCGGGCAGACTCTGCAGACTGTTCAGTGTGTGCGACAGTGGAGGACACTGAGCACATTCTCCTGCATTGTACAAAGTATGCTCCACAAAGGGCTAGGTTGATGTATACCCTCGACCGCCTGGACAACAGGCGTTTCGACGTGGTGAAAGTGCTCGGACTGTGGGACCCAAGAAAGCGAGACACTGCCTTTGCGGCACTTGAGAACTTCCTTGTGAGCTGCGGCATGGAACTCATATTTTAGGATTTTGTGCGAGTGCCTCGTATCAGTGTGTATCTTTGTAGTGTGTATTTGTAGTGTGTATCTTTGCATTAGTGTGTATCTGTTTCTCTGCATGTTCTAGTGATATTTGTTCACTTGCACCTAGTGTACTAACACACTAATTGTTGGGGATGGGGAATGTACTTTGTTTGTTTTTGGTTGTTTGTAGGTTGTTGTCTTGTTTTGGGAGTAGCAGAACTAGTCAGGAGACAAGTTCAATTTCTCCCTGGTTTTCTTTTAAATAATCAATCAATCACTCATGCCAACATACCTATAATCCAGTGTCTCATAAGTTTGCTTCGTTTCTGGCAGCTACCATGAAGTGCAATGCACGATTTACAAGTTTCGTTTCGCCATGTTCATTGCACATTGCTGCACATTTCGCAAGCGTCACGCAGTCCCACGTGACCTCTTTTTGATCAGTGAAAATAACTCGCGTCATGGACATGTATGTTCCCCTCAGCGCTAATCACGTTTTGCATGCTACAGAAGGAGGGGGGGGGGGATCAATACTCTTCCTTTCGTGTTTTGATATCTTATTATTTTGCAACTCTCACGCTCTCACTTCGGATGGTGACTAGTAACGTTGGGTATCTCGTTTCTTGTGTTAACGAGCAGTTGTAGTTTATGACGTGTTTATATATATCGATTTGTAGAGCTGTAAAGTGCAAATTAGCGGACTTAGCGGCTCTTTATTTTCCGTCGTTGTCTTTCGAGCAGCGAGTGTTGTTCCGATGAAAATTGAGTTGAATGAATCGTCACAGTCCCAACGTATATCGCGCAGTGTTGACCAAGGCCGAGAACCAAGAATTCTGGTGAGGTATGCTTTCGTAGACTGTCTGGCTTAGCACTGTGTTGTCCACACATAGTTGCATTCTCATAAGAGCAGTTTGACTGAATCAAAACAGCCGAAGTGCCTGTAATAGATGTAGCTCGATATGTGTTAGTAGATTTGCACTGTTTGTAGTTCATTAAACATATCCCCCCCCCCCCCGTTTGTAGTTCATTGCGCGTTTAGGAACAACAAATTCATTCGAAGTTAAGACACCGATAATGCCACACCGTACAGCAGCATTTATCATTGTGAGCCATATTTCATTTGTTAAAATTTGTCGTCATATTTGTTCAAAAATAGAAGCACAAGTCGGCATACTTGAATTGATCTCCTCGAATTGCTTACCGCGAACATCTGCAAATGTTGCGCAGGCTTTTGCACCGTTCTAAGCGCAAAAGCTTATCTAATTAGAATAAATATTTCAAGAGGAAGTCATTTCAGTACATTGTTATTTATAGCTATTTTCCATTCCAGTCATCTTATGTGGCTACGCAATGGATTCCGAAAAAGAAAAACAACAACAAGATGGCTAATAGGATGTTGCTGCCCAGGGAGTCTTGGCTGAAGAGGTGAGCTGTTAAGATTACCAATGTACCATACGGTTCTGCTGTGAAGTGAAAAGTTGTGTAGTAGTGCACGAGTGTTAATTCGCGCACTACTTTTATAAGAAGAAACGATAAAAGGAAAGTCATGCATGCATCATTTCATGAATTGTAGTGTATCACTGTTTCATATTCACATGTTTCCATTAAGTGACTGAACTAATGCAACTAAATTCATCTCATGGTCATGCATTGTGTTTACCTGGAAGTCACATTTTTAAGGCTTGTCATTTTTTTGTCTTGATGAAGATTTATGTTAGCCTTGTATGAAATAACGGACATATATCAACATGTATGCAGCTTGTGCACATTAAAACCAGCCATGTAGAGTCAAATGCCTGTTTTTTTAATATTCTAGCCTATTCACGTTGCTCTTTGCTTCTTGCAGGTCTACTCATTTCAGAAGCAAGAATTGTACCATTGTAAAGCGAATGGAAATATACTGACGTCGACTGAGATAGGTGTCCCTTCTTGGCCAGTGACTGTAGGGTGACTCCAAAAAACGTCACAACAAAGCCGATGTTCATCTAGCTCTCCACAAGTAGCTAGCTCCACACAGGAGCCTGCTGCTTCACAGCAACATCAACACTACCATTGGGGTGTATACATTACACGATATGCTGCATTGTGCTGTGGTATGATAACATACTGATTGTCTCACAATATGTGTATATATATGATAAGGGCCCTAAGGGCACACTGCATGGCGTATACCCTCTGGAATGTATATCCATACCTGGCTGCAACATTGCATGTCAATGCGCTTTACAATACACATTTTGACTATTGGCAGTTATGAGACATCTTCGGCCGTATTGTGACTTTGGTCGTAATGAGACACTTGGGGATTAAAGGATTATCGGCCGTTTTGAGACATCGAGGTGCTCTCTGACCTGCTTAAATAATCCGTTGGTTGTGTTCGCCTCTCATTCTGTTTCTCACTGAGGAGGTCTCCCGAATGGGAGACGAAACGTCTGACGTAAATTGTTATTTTCTGTTGTGTCAAGCCAGTGTTTCGATGTTTTCTGGTTGTTAGTCATGTACTCTCCTGGCTTTTGGAATATTTTTTGCATCTACCTATGTATGTAGCCCCTTTCACACAAACTCTATCTTACATACCAGATAACAACGCTCCAAAGGGAGATTGGTTTTTGTACGTGTCATACCCTGCGAACAGTCCTGGTTGTCGTATTGCCAACTGTGTGTATTGTTGACTCTATGAGATGAGCCACAGAAGATTGTGTACTCATCTTGCTAAACTTTCCCTAACCATTTATCCCGCTTGTTACCCCACTTGTTATTCGTAACTTGCCTATTTCTATCCTTGAGTCAACAACCGAGACAAGTTCTAAAACATTGCCACATTGCTATCGCACTGAAGTGCAGCATCCCATCGTATACTCTCGAGGAGTGCCAACACCACCGTACTTCACATTTAAACCAGGGTGTCGAACCGAACCCGAACCCGAACCGAAAACCGTACCCGAACCGTTAATTTTGCCGGAACCGTACCCGAACCCGAACCAAAATTTTCATGACACTGTTGAACCCGAACCGGAGCAGAACCATAAAAAATAATAGCGGTAACCGGTTCGCCACAAAACGGTTCGGACATAAAACAAGTCAGCATAAGAGTTCCTCTCAATCCCACGACGAAGACACATTGGTATCATCATCACACGTCCACATCATGAATTTCGGAAATTATCACCTAGCAGACAAACGAGGACATATAGTAAGTATACTCTCAGCGTCTTTTTAACACGCTGAAGCGCAGTTGTCCTTGTGAGCGCCGTGTCTAGCGCCCCACGCACGCGCTGCGGCGTCTAGTCTTCAGAAACGAGGCGCCAAGCGGACGAATGAAACAGGAATGGAGTAGGCCAGTTATGTAGCTCTATAGGACGAATATGTGATTAAGTAAGCTCCCAACATTTCCCTTTACACGTGAGCAGTAAAAATTACACAAGTTAGAAACATGAGAAGTGGAGAAGCAGCGTACGCAGAACAGTGCCTGTTTGATTGGTCGTGGTTTTAAAAGTAAATGCAGTTCTGCTTATTGGTAGTGCAGTTGTGTCGCCTGTTGCCTTTGCCTTTGTCTTGCCTTTGCCTTTGTGTTGTGGATTAACTAGTACACTGCTGTGAGCTCGGACAGAGTAAGGCTGGCAGGCTTATTTTCGACATGCTTCCGTACAGTTTCAGATCGATTCACGCTGCGAATGCAGTCTGCCGGCAAGTACCGTCGTCTATGTAACGCTGTCCATCTTATTAGGCTTCCTTTAAGTGTATCTTGCTGGCACTGTGCGTGTGAAAAAATATATTTTAGGAACAGAAAGTAGCAGGTCTACGACCGCTTCATCCATTTCTCCTTTCTCTCGCTAAAGGGAGTACCTGACTGCTAAAAACGTAAATGCAGACAACAGCGGTACGCTATTAGCCACGCATTTCCTGATAAAAGCAGTTTTATGGAACATATAAAATAGAAGCGTTGAACCGGTTGGTGAACCGGTTCGAGGTTGAGAACCGGTTTGCGAACCGGTTCGATTTTTGGCATGGCCGAACCGGAACTGAACCGGAGCGAAATCAAAGCAACGCGAACCCGTACCCGAACCGAACCCGTATTGTTTGCGGTTCGACCCCCCTATATCTTACCAATTCCCTCCCCTGGAAAGCTTTCAAATGCTCGGGAAACATAATTTCATTCATACTTACTCACTGAAGTGGAACTTGATGATCCCGTCCACCACCCTGAAGCCTTTGCACTGCCACTGTTTGAAGAAATTTTGCGGCCCCAAACGTAACCTTTCCCTCCCAAGCCACATGCGGACATAATAGCTCACAATATTTCTAAATTTCGCCTTGCCCCAACAATCACCTTCATGAACAACCCTACACCTATTAAGCCACACTTGATAGACAATTTCTGCGGCGATCAATAGATAGAATCTTTGCTG
Source organism: Ornithodoros turicata (assembly GCF_037126465.1). Classification (NCBI taxonomy): domain Eukaryota; kingdom Metazoa; phylum Arthropoda; class Arachnida; order Ixodida; family Argasidae; genus Ornithodoros; species Ornithodoros turicata. The sequence goes on along the minus strand of NC_088201.1, from coordinate 70,338,209 downwards.
TTTCTTAGCTACTTGCCCGATATGGATCCCCACAGCTTGTTCAAAAGTTAGACTACTTAATCCAAACTATTTTTTGAAGCATAACCACAGGTATGCAGGCACTTTACACTCAAAAATTGCATGTTTTACTGTTTCTGTGCGACTACAAAGTGCGCAGTTCCGTCTACTGGTCTTACCCCATAGATAGAATCTGTCTTTCACAGGTAGTACTCCATGCCCTATTCTCCACAACAGCGATTTCCTTTTACTATCCAACCAGAAGCTATTCAGTCTTTTCCATCCCTCTCGTGTTATCTGGGAAGAGGAGTTCTCAACAAATTTTTTCCTCAAGTCTTTGTAGATTTCCACGACTTTACAATCGCCATAGTCCTTATTATTGTTCAACTTTTTAAGCTGTAGAAGAGCCTGTTTCGCTACTTTGTATAGTCTTGGCCGGTTTTCAGACATTGACACATTATGATCAATGCTTTCTTGCCTAAAAAGTTTTATGTTAGTGCCCAGCCAATATCTCGATAACAGTTTTCCGGAACCTTCCTGAGTTAGCATCCTGTAAGTTCCATGTACCGCGTATGCCTGTGCCAAATGTCGAAAGTCCGGAATTTGCAGGCCACCATCCTCTACTGGAAGCTTTAATCTTTCTTGCGCCACCCACTGAGTCTTTCCACTCCAAATGAAGCTAAAACAACATTTCTCTATTCCTCGGCATACATCCCGAGATGGGTGTATGACCGAGAACAAGTAGGTGTACTTTGGCACCACGATCGCTTTAATGACCTGTGCTCTAGCCATCAGTGACATTGCAGGCTCGTTGTGATCGTTTATAATCTTTTCGACTGCTGCCTTCAAGTAGGACCAATTCTTGCAAGACGCTCCATGCTTATCAAATAGGATACCTAAAATTTTTACTTCATCCACAACCCTAAGCCCTAGATCTCTCCTTGGGTACTCGCCCCCCATGTACAACAACTGTACGCAACTGTGGGGTGGGACAAGCGAAAACTTGAGCACATTGTCTCGTCGTTACGGTTGATGTACATGCTTGATGTACGAACGTTTCGATGAATGCCCTTGTGCGTCAGGAGAGTCTGTGGAAGCTAAACATACAGCGTCGATGGTGCCCGTCGTTATGCCGCAAACAAATCAACAAACTGATGTTCGTGATGATGATGGTAAACAAAAATAAAAGGGAGGGATTGAATTCATCACACGACGAATGTGGCTACTCGGCCACAACCTCCAACCCACAAAAAAAAATAAAGAAATAAAGAAGGAATACACGAGGCGAAATAAGCGGTTAAGTGAAGAACACGACAATAACGTCAATCAATCGAACCGATGAAATTATTACTTGATTTACGAAGCAAACGCCTAGCTGCTTATGGGAACTAACCGTTTATCTGTGCTTGTTTCTGTATACACGCATGTTGCAGGATCTTTCGCCCGTAATGTGTAAGGTGATGATGATGATAATTGATGTTTTAATGGCGCACGGACAACTAAGATCATAGCGCGCCAAAACAGTGATGAAATTGCGACTAGCTAAAAGCAATAAAGAGTGAGTGGAGTTCATCACCTGAAAAGCAAGCTAGCTAAACAGCCATGTTTAGCATTCTATAATTTAGAGGCAGAAACATGGAGGCGAGAGGCACATTACTATAATGCCAGCCCTGTTGGAGGCATCCTGTTACAAAGGGGGGGGGGGAGGAAAATATGTTCACTGAGACCAGTTGCCTATGCAAGCGGGTCGCTTTCTGACCAAGAAAGCAGATATCCACAGATTGAACGAGATATGCACTAGGGTATGTGTTGGCTGTAGGACATTTTCATGTGTATGTTTAATGGGGACATGATGAGAAGCACTAAAAAACCCAGTGCCGGGGAGCTAAAAGAACAGACACAGACACAATTCACTGTTATTTTAGCTCCCGGGCACTGGGGTATGTAGCGGTCTTAATAATTATCCATCGAACCGCCCAATTTTTAACCCTCCACAGGGCCATTATTTTCTTCTCAAAACGGATCACAAATCACTGGCTTATGTGGTCAACTCTACAAAGACAGTTAAGCTGCCACCAAGGATCCGTAGAATGAGCTGACTGCTGTTATCGTACGCATACAAGATTCATTGGTTAAGGGGAGAGTCGCGCCTCTACGAGCCCTCTCGCAACTGATTTTGTGAAACACGCTTTCTCCGCGTGCACAAGCTTGCTCAGTCAAAAACATATTCTTTTTAAAATGACATGTAAAGCTGCGTCGTCACTATGGCTCTCCCCTCGGTACATCGTCTATGGCCACTATGCCGATCGGCGTAGTGAGGACGCACCTAACAATGTTTTATGATCGGAGGTATTGCGGGTCTACTTTGCAACTTTCGTACTTGACCGACGGGCCATGTTTTGACAGTAACTTTAGAACAGACTTGTGCCCGCTACTCGAAAAAAGTAATTGATTACCGTTACCGTTACTTCTCGCAAAAAGTAATTGATTACCGTTACCAATTACTCGACTCGAAATGTAATTGAGTAAGGAGTAAAAAAAAACACGTTACTCCAGTCATTACTCTGCATTCACACAAATTATACCAGTCCTTGTGTGCCCCAGACAAAAAAAGAAAAAGAAGAAAGAAAGGCTCAACAGCTGGAACAACTGAAATAACACGAACAACAAAAACGCGTAGGACACAATCCCAAAATTCGCGGTCACCCCCCGCCGGCGCACTCCGTCACTATACTCAGCCGCTATGCGGGAAGCTGCCTTACAGGATGTTAATTCAATGGGAGACAGCGTTTATGCCAATTAACAGCAAAACAGAATAAAATTGTTAAGATGTCATCGTCTAATAGAGAAGAACACCATGTAAAGAACCCCTGGAGACATGAAAGACACCAGCAGAATATAAGCCTAGTGCACCCTGGCCAAATGAATTTTAATACCTTGCGCCTATGGGGATTCCGTCGATTTTTGCACATCGCCCATGTTTAGACTACGATTTTTCGACAAAGGCAGTCAAATTCTGGAAATGTCATCGCCTATTTTCGTTCAGTACGTCCTCCAGGCCACATACCAACCACGGCACGATGTGTGAGTGTTAATCCTGATGCACCCAGGGCCCTCAAAGTTGCGACTCAGACATGGTTCCCCTCCTAAGCGCTCGACGGTCTAAGTCCCGGTATTATCGTAATACGCATGCGCTGAGACTGTACGGCCGGTCTGAAGGAGTTCGAAACGAGAACGGTCATTTTTTCCAGAACTCGAAGTGGCTGACAGAATAGACAACTTTATTTGGAGTGAGTAATATACAAAGGATACCGTTTTGTATTTTATATCGCTTTTATTTTAAACTATACAACTTGATAAAACTGTCCATTTTGAGTGCCGTTTTGGAAGTGATTTTGTCAAACGCGACCTTTCAGGGTGCAACAGGAGAACAAGGTACGGTGTTCAAACCTCGTGATCTTACTTTCACATATACATACACATATACATTACATTACATAATCAGCTTAGGATATCTTTATTATCATCGTTATATCAAATGATATTAAGCCCCGAACTGATGAAATTCTCCATTTGGCCGTTTTGGAAGCGATTTTGTCAAACGCGACCTCTCAGGGAGCAACAGGGGAAGATACGGGGTTCTAACCCCGTGATCTTACTTTCACATATACATATTATAAAATCAGCTTAGGACATCTTTAATATTAATTTTATATCAAATGATATTAAGCCTCGAAGTTGACGAAATTGGCCACTTGGCCATTTCGAGTGCCGCTTTGGAAACGATTTTGTCAAACGCGACCTCTCAGGGTGCAACAGGGGAACAACGTACGGGGTTTAAACACCGTGATCATACTTTCACGTATACATATTACAAAATTAGTTTAGGACATCTTTAATATTATTTTTATATCGAATGATATTAAGCCCCGAAGTTGACGAAATTAGCCATTTGGCCATTTCGAGTGCCGGTTTGGAAGCCGTTTTGTGAAACCCGACCTCTCAGGGTGTAACAGGGGAACAAGATACGGGGCTCAAACCCCGTGATCTTACTTTCACGTATACATACTACAAAATCAGCTTAGGACATCTGTAATATTATTTTTATATCATATAATATTAAGCCCCGAAGTTGACGAAATTTGCCACTTGGCCATTTCGAGTGCCGTTTTGGAAGCGATTTTGTCAAACGCGACCTCTCAGGGTGCAACAGGGGAACAAGGTATGGGGTTCAAACCCCGTGATCTTCCTTTCACATATACATATTACAAAATCAGCTTAGGACATCTTTAATATTATTGTTATATCAAATGATATTAAGTCCTGAAGTTGATGAAATTGGCCAATGGCCATTTCGAGCGCCGTTTTGGAAGCGATTTTGTCAAACTCGACCTGTCATGGTGCAACAGGGGAACAAGGTACGTGGTTCAAACCCCATGATCTTAGTTTCAAATATACACATTAGAAAATCAGCTTTGGACATCTTTAATATTATTGCTATATCAAAATATATTAAGCCCCGAAGTTGATGAAATAGGCCATTTGGCCATTTCGAGTGGCATTTTGGAAGCCATTTTTAAAACGCGCCCTCTCAGGGTGCAACAGGGGAACAAGATACGGGGTTCAAACCCCGTGATCTTACTTTCTGATATACATACTACAGAATCAGCTTAGGACGCTTTTTGCTTAGGGAGTGTCGTTTCGGAAGCAGTTTCTTCAAACGCGACCCCTCCATGTACGGCCTGGCACCAGGATTAAAGGGGCTTCGCACGTTTTAAAGGGCTCGATCTGCTGCCGAACGTTGCGGTAGCCTCTGTTACAATCCCAGTACAAGCCGTTCATAGTACCTTTTTGGCACCACGATACATATCATTTGAGTCAGTGTAAACGGCCCTGCTGCTGGCTTTTCCAAATTTTGCGGTGGTTTCCGATGCAATCTCAGGAGAGGGGCATAACATAAGCCGTCGCGTCTTTATAGGTGTGTAAAATGTCGGCCACCATGATTAAAGGGGTTTTTGTCCGTTTTAAAGGGCTCTGCATTAGCCTTTTATGGAGTTTGCGGCCGCATCCGTTATAATTCCAGTAGAATGGCAATAGCATAAGCCGTTGCGTATACTTATATGACTTTGGAACTATGATACAAGGGGTATCGACCGTTTTAAAGGGCTCTGCTGCCGCATTTTCCGTATTTCGCGGTAGTCTCTGTTACAATCCCAGTAGAACGGCATTGCACAAGCCATTGATGACATGTCATCGGCAGCATGATACAAGGGGTCTCGCCCGTTCTGAAGGGCTATGCTGCATCCTTTTCCCGATATTTGCGGTCGCCTGTGTTATGATCTCGGTAGAATGACATAGTATAAGTTGTTGATAATATGTCTTTGACAGCATGACACAAGGGGTTTTGCTCGTTTAAGAGGGCTCTGCTGCCACGTTTTCCGAATTTGGCGATCGTCTGTGTTATAACTCCAGCAGAATAGGATTGCACAAGCCACCGATAACTTTCTTTGTTTCGCTCCATGATACAGGGAGTTTCGCCCGTTTTAAAAGGCCTTGCTGCCGCCGTATCCAAATTATGCGGTCTCCTCTTGCGCAATCCCGGTAGAAAGGCATAGCATAGGCCGTCATTAATATGGTACCATGATAGAAGGGGTTTCGTACGTTTTAAAGGACTCTGTTGCTGCCTTTTACGAATTTTGGTGGTCGCTTCTGTTGCGATCCCTGTAGAAGAGCATCATAAGCCGTTGATAATATCTGTTTGGAACCCTGAATAAAGAGGTTTTGCCCGTTCTAAAGGGCTCTGCTGCGGTCTTTTGCGGATTTTGCGGTCGTCTCCGTTACAATCCAGTGGGAAGGGCAATAGCATAAGCCGTCTCGAATATGCCTTTGGTACCATGATACAAAGGGTTTTGCCCGTTTTAGAGGGCTCTGCCGGCGCCTCTTCCAAATTTTGCGGTCACCACTGTTAAAATCCCAGTACAAGGGCCTAGTATAAGTCGTTGATAATGGCTTCGCTATGCAGAATACACCAGTGACTCTTTGTGGTGTATTCCTTGGTTGCCCCTGCCATCATCGGGGTTGCAGAAAGGTTACTTTTTACTTTTCTCAAAGAAGTTTGCAAGTGATGCAATGTTTCAGAAGGACACTGTGGGTCATTTCCTGCAGGTCGAGGTGTAAGCGAATCATGGACTTGTTTATGCGTGCTGCACTTCGAGAAAAATTGGTTGATTACCATGAACAGTGAAATTCAAACGGCTTCGTAACGGATATGCTCTCAAGTGGTGAACCACCCCAGGCCATAGTCATGATTTATTTGTTGTTGTTGTTGTAACGGATATGTATTTTCATCTATGATGTCTTTTCCTCAGACTTTAGCACCAGTGCTCGTAGGTGTCTGTTGTAGCGGACGACGACAACGACGACAACGATGGCCACGCGCGTGGAGCACCGGCTTCAGTTCCACCGGCGCGGCCATGGAGACAGGCCACCGTCACCGCCTCTCCGTGGCATACCATCATCGCCGGTCGGGGCTCATGTAGAGGAAGACCACCGTCCTCTACATTTGGTGACCCGGACAAAGAACATCACGTCCGCAGCAATTCGGCCCTTCACCATCCCAAATTTCTGACCACGCCATCGAGCAGCACTACCTCCGGCACACACGGCCCACCTTCACTCCTACCGCACTCTTCGCTCAAGTCTTCTCACACTTCTTACTGCCGGCCGCGACACTCGAGCCTTGCGCTCACCTGCCGGTTGCGGCAGTCGCGGCAGCCGACGCCTCGGCGCACTTAAGCCCGTCTCGGCACCTCACTCTCGCCACCTGGGACTATCGAGCTTCGGCTCCCGTGCCGGTCGCCGCACCCCAGGACCACGACACCGAGCGCCTCACTCTCTCTGCGACGGATCGCTGTTCCCGTCCACACCTACCACAGGGATGACTACCTACACACGGATGCTGTTCCCGTCTTCATCCCCTCTGAAACGCCGCCAACGTGTGCCGTGCCCCTGTTCCCGCTGTTCCCTGTTCTTGCGATGCGTCCGCAACGCATCTGACGGCCGGGGGACCCCTGTAGCGGACGACGACAACGATGGCCACGCGCGTGGAGCATCGGCTTCAGTTCCACCGGCGCGGCCATGGAGACAGGCCACCGTCACCGCCTCTCCGTGGCATACCATCATCGCCGGTCGGGGCTCATGTAGAGGAAGACCACCGTCCTCTACATCTGTTGCCGTGTAAATGTTCGGACTGCCGGCGATTTGCTGTGCAAGTTCACTTTTGTGCCCCGTATCTTGGCAAGTTTTTTTCCTTGCCATATCGTCGCTCTCTCACGCTGAATTCAAACGGAAGGTATCAGCCTTTGGTCCGTTGCGCAACTCGTATCAGCAGCGAAGAGGAACGACAATTTCTTCTTTGTCATTGTTGTTGCGGCTGGCACTATCATCAATGCGCATAGAAGCCAAGATGCGGTACCCGGCGTGATAAGATGTCTGCGTGATTTCGAGTGCAGAGAACCATAGGGTGGTATATCTATATGGATACATATCTATGCGTATATGCATTGGTGGGTAATGACCCTGGAAAGGACCGTAATTATAGCAAAGTACCTTAGCGTAAACAGCTGAGCGGTATAGTTATTAGGCATTCGCATATACAATTCGTCAATGAAAAACTTCACTTGACACACCAGCAGAGACAAATGAGCTTCTTTTCCAAATGAGACATTGAAAATTTGAGAGGCGTTGCAAGTTCTTCGTACATAGTTCTTCACGAACGATTATCCCAACGTTCAGGAGCACTGAAATTGTCGGTTTACACACTGTATTGCTGATTTTGCTTGCATTTTCAACGTGAAAAAGAAAAAGAAGATCAGGGAAAGAGAAATAATTAAAAATATTCACACAGTGACCCTCGAACATAACTACTCCATCTATTTTTTTTTCTTTTTTTTTCACTGCGCCTCTCTGTGCTCAGTATACAGTTTTTCGCGCATGATATCCGGAGAGGCTGCCGCTATGCTGTAAGCCCATAAACTTAGTGTAATAATTAAGATGATGTCATTCTCTGCACTTGTCTCCACTATTACTTCTCAATTATCATATTACTTACAGTGTAGTTTATCAAAACGCACGTTCAGACCAGATCGCTAATCGCTATAACTGCTAGTTGAGGTTCATGAGTCACAAGAACTGCTCGAATGTGAATGTCCTTCCTAACGTCGACAGGAGCAGCACTACATCGAGCAAGGGTAAAAACAATGCCTCAAAACCTTGTTTCAGTCCGAATTCTTCATTATTGGTGTGCGCGCGTGTGTGTGTGTGTGTGGGGGGGGGGGGGCAGCTTTATTCTATTTAGTGGTCAAGAGCCCTCGGGGCACAGAATAGCTGACTGCAAGCCATGCACATGCGGCCCGCGTGTGTGAGAGCCCTGATTGCCCTGATCTAAGCGTTACTTCATCTTAAGCGAGAAATAAATAATGTACTCGAGGGCGCGTAGCACTTGTTTAGCGTTATCTCCAAATCTGGTATTTAGTTCTGCTCCAAAATATCTGGTCCAAAGAAGTCGCATTTGATCAAATCATTGCCACTCGCATCGCCACAGCACTCGCAGACGCCAAACTGTCCGTATCTTCCATTTCATTTAGTAATAACTCTGGATATAAACGTGATATCGAAGATGTCATCACTTAATTACGTAGTGTGTATATCCATGCTTAATAGCTATGAGTCCGCGGCCCATACCTGGTTCCCTTGCCAGAGCCTGCGAAGTAGCGTTTGCTCAAATCATTCACAGGAGACAAGATCAGACACAAGTCGTTCTGTTGTTGTTTCGTGTTTGTTCTTTGGTCGCTTGTGGATTTACACCAACCAGCCCAATCTATATACTTCAGACATTTTGCCAAATCGTCGCCCAAGTGGCACTCACTGGCACCAATTTGTCAGTTTCCTCTATTTTAGCTCGTAATAACTCTTGATACCAATTTGATACTGATGATATCATCATAAAGTTACGTAGTGTGTGTTTGTCGTCCAGAAGGCTATCACAGGCGCCAACCTGCCAATTTCATCCGGCAATCTCCCGATATCTGGAAAGTCTCATGCTCGTTCCCACAGTTATACATCACGTCTTATTCTTTATCTTACGCGAATGCTCCCGGGCGTGTTATCGGTGTTGTTATCAGGTCGGGGCGCGAAAAGGGAATTGTTCGCCTCAGATATGTCCTCCTCTCCCTGCCCAGATCTGTTCCTCCTCACGTACTCACGCACAACCCTGTAAACTTAGCTTCCTTGCGTAGTCCTCTGCTATCAGCCGGGTTTCAGAGGGGGTGTCCCTGAATGCTGCTCTTGGGTAGATCTCTACGTCCACTGCATTTATCGCCCGGGAAGACGTTGACCAGTTTGTGGAAGAACATTGCCTGGAACTTCCCCATGACTCTCTAAACCTCTAAAGCTTCAGGTACCACCACACTGGTGTAGGGAGAGATTAGGGAGAGAGACCGTGAAATTCCAGAACGTTATTACAAAGGCTTGTGCGTGCTATAGTACAACGATCCAACAAAGGCTGACGGCACGAGGAGCTTCACTTGGGGAGAACATCTGAAATATAAGTTAATCTCTGCTGGAAAAGTAATCAATTACTAAGTAATCGATTAGTCCAAAAAGTAATTGAATACTCGAAAAATTACTTTCAGAGTAAACTAACTGATTACTCGAAAAATTACTCAGAAAAGTAATGGATTACAAGTTACGCAATTACTAGCAACGTGTTACGCACAAGTCTGCTTTAGAACCATGCAGAGCCGTTGCATCGGCCGATTAAAATACAGGGTGGTCCACCAACCATGTTAGAAATTCATAGTAAAAAACGTAAGCCGCGGAGAGACATGCGGTCGAGGGATTTTCTTCTGCCAATAACTTTTTTATTTCATTTCAATTGACGGAAATTTAATGTCTTGAATTGAACTCCGAAATTTCCCAAGGGAACCTAATGCTTTCTTTGTGGAAATGGGTTCCCCGTGGTCATTTGACTCGATATAGCACATAATCCCACTCGTAATGCAATGGCAATTGCCGACATAAATTCGCCGAAAATCCGTGGAAAAGAGCCCTTGGCTCCGCCTCTTTTTTGACGGCTCGTAGTTTGAGCGCAAAGCTGCGAAGAAAGGAGATTACATCGACACGCCACACGAAGGGGGAAAGGGTTACAAGCCTTCGGGTGACCTCATTTTTGATAAGATAGCTCTGATTCCCACACTCACCGCGCGTGTTTGTTCTGTGGGTAAGGCTTGTAACAGTTTCCCCCCTCGTGTACACTTTTAAAACAGAACTTCACCACATTGCACGCTCCTAGCCAACCATCATACCGAATGATATCATTCTGTGTCATGATTTGTTCAAAACAGGGGGGAGGCGCCTATCTGTCCCAGATAGGTGCCTCTTCCCATTTTCAACAAATCAGTGCACAGAATGATATCATTCGGAATGATGGTTGGCAAGGAGCGTGCTATGTGGTGAAGTTCTGTTTTAACAGTATACTTTAAAAGCGATAAAACCCCCGTGCCGAGGAACAAGTCAAAAGACGACACAACACACAGGCACAGACTGACGAAGAAGGATTTATTATTATCAAACCTGCTGTGTATCCTGAACCAACAACGCCCTCTTCAGCAAGGTTCCCAATAACACCCTCAGCACACCCTATGCTACACCGAACAGCCCAATTTTTAACCATTTTCCCCCTCGTGTGGGGATTTCCTTCCCTCGTCATCCTCTCATATGAACCCCTTTGGAATGGGGTACGGTCCTGCACTCAACGCAGGGAAACATCCCACATCATCATCATCCATTCATCTATGTTGTTGTTGTTGTGGCGTGTCAATGTAACCTCCTTTCTTCGCAGCTTTGTGCTCAAACTACGAGCCGTCAAAAAAGAGGCGGAGCCAAGGGCCCATTTCCACGGATTTTCGGCGAATTTATGTCGGCAATTGCCATTGCATTACGAGTGGGATTATGTGCTATACTGAGTAAAATGACCACGGGGAACCCATTTCCGCAAAGAAAACGTTAGGTTGCTTTGGGAAATTTGTGAGTTCAATTCAAGAAATTAACATTTCGGCAACTGAAATGAAATTAAAATGTTACCAATATGTGGCAAAAGTTATTCGCAGAAAAAATCCCTTGACCGCATGTCTGTGCCGGACCTACGTTTTCTACTGTGAATTTCTATAATGGTTGGTGGAAGACCCTGTACAGCCATGTTTACGATGACAATTTCTTTGAAAAAAAAAGTAGAGGTACTTGCCTGCTTAGTTCTTTTTTTCAATATTTTCACTACTTTAGCTTGCCACACGGAACGCACGCGTAGCGAGCCACTTCTCTTCGAAGTTGGAAGAGTCCATGCCTCCTATATAACTAGACCGATGGCTCCTATATAGACTATGCTACAGTGTACTAGAATAAGGGCAGTGAAGCGAACGGAGCGGCCTGCGCCTTGTGTTGGCCGTCACCCTCTCTGTCGACTGAAGCGGCAGCGCTACCTTCGTTAACCCTTGAATACGTCGAAAACGGGAAAAAAAAAGAGAAACACTGTCAAGGAGCCCGCGAAGAGGGAATCACACACGTAACATGAAAAACGGTTAGGAGCAACTAAGATTTATTTGAACAAGAACTTTCGTGCAAGAGACTGCACTTCTTCAGGTTACACAACTAAGTGCGACACAAGTATATATACCAGGAGAACAGATACAATAAAACAGGTTTTCAGAACTAAGTAAACAACCAGACAGTAATACAATGCATCACGTGAGCAACCGTCACATAAGAATCAGGAAAGAGAAAGTAAACGGAATGAAAGTGTACGGGTAAATGAGACATTCGGAGAATTGTGGTTCAAAAGATTTGGTGGTGAAAAAACGGGGGCACAGGTGGATGTCTAGCCGCGTACGAGGAGAACACAGCTTTTGTTGAACTGCGTGGGAAGGTCCGGGTGACCTTATGGGCTGAAGGGAAAATGGAGCTAAGAATGCTAAGAACAGAAGGTGAATGAAGTAGCTTAGCTGGATGATGGGTTGAACAACTGCAGAGGACCGCCATGAACGACAGGAGATTGCTGTGGGAAAGAAGTTTACACAAAGCCGACAAAGAACTCACTCCGGACTGCGCGGTATGCATGATCTTCATTTTGAGTCGCACTTTATTGTTAGAGACTTTGTGCACAAATTCAACGGCGAGGAAGTGCGAATTCTCCGGGACAGGCCTGCACTTACGATGGACGCCGTACCTACAACTTTGCCGAACGTCCCGGCTTATTTAAGCAAACGTGCTGGTCCGAGTCGCAGTCAGAGGAAAATAAAGAGGAGTGAAGATGATCATCAAGGATCAAGGATGATGAAGGACGATCAAGGATCGAAATGAAAGAAGACACTGCACTTAAGTGACTACAACGATCACCAGACTGAAAGATGTAGTACCACCAAACAAGCGTTGAGTTCTCCACGAGCTTCTCAATGAGCAAGGAGTGTTCCTCACTTTCTGTTTATTTAATGCGCTGAAAGGTGAAGTCAACGAGGTAAAGGCTGTGTTTTCACCACGAACGGTGACAGTATTTTCCGGTCAAACACATTTGTGTTAGACAAGCTGGTGGCAGAGAGTGAAGTGCCAAACATACATGACGCTTCAAATGTGATGCACCAAGCGAATGACATGACGCCCTTTTTGTGACAATTATGAACAGCATAATTGTCACAAAAATGGCGTACGCCTCCCGTTTTTCACAAACCAGGGCAGATAACGATATCATTTGTGATGATGGTTGGCTATGAGCGTGTTATGCGGTGAAGTTCATTTTTAAGAGTGTGGGGGCAAGTACGGACCCTTGGTGCTTGGTTCGAACCCTCACAGCGACTGGGCCGACTTCACTCGCGTATTTTTTCATGCGCCCGGCGGGCGGCGCGAGGGTGGAGGCGCTTATCGGTGGGCGGCGCGTGGCCGGAGGGCTGCGTGAGCGCTTACCCTCGCACATTTTTCAGCCTGGGTCGACTTCTTTCGTAATGTTTCCGCCTGGGCCATCTTCATTCGTATTTTTACCCGCTACAACAACTTCGCGGTGGGCGGCTTACATGCAAGTATAGACATACAAAGAATAGCCAGGATAGCCATACACAAAAAGTACAAGTGAAAATATATTTATTAATGCCAATAGTGCTGGGAATTGTAATGCCAATAGTGCTGCCAATCGTGATGCCAATCAGGTGAAGGAGAAAAACCCAGCCGAAAAACCTTCACGGCCTGTAACAGAATAAATAGAAACACAAGACAGTACATGTAAAGAATATACATATTTTATTCGCTATTAATATTTCAAATCATCAGATTCTGAAGGAAAACATAATATCAACATTCATCACATTTCTTACCAATTGTTCACTTAGGGAGCCCCGCACCAATGACCTGAAAGATAACTTATTATTATATGAAACTACATTCGCATTCAATAATACGTACAATACTGCGGCCACACTGGATAATTTGAAAAAGATACATTTTAATATCAACAATCATACTCCCATTATAGCAACAATAATCCGAAAGAGAATCTAGCTTAATATCATATTCTACTTTCAATAATACATACACTGAGAGGGCCACACTGGATAATCTGAAAAAAGATACATTTTAATATCAACAATCATACTTGAATTATAGCAACAATATTCTGAAAGAGAACCTCACAGGATTATAACTACAAGTGCCGATAGATGTATGTAATTAATTGTGAACAGCAGAGACCATGGGACACGAACGACAAGAACGACACGAACACAAGAGGAAATAAAATCTATAACACCACGTTTAATCAAAGAAGATATTCTTATTTATTTATAATGATACCTCAAGGGCGCAAAGGGCGTTACATATGAGGGAGGGAACACTATGTACATACAAGTTAAAGATAAATGTCGGCGAATTCAAACAGTGTAAAGTAACAGTAACACAGCAACACATGCGCGATAATAATAACATCAACAAAGGAAAAGTTAAGGTAAAAAAGAAAAATAATGTTACAAACACAAGTAATTGGCGAGTGCGTTCTTGAACTGTTCATAGTTAGTAATAGTGACGATCGCATGGGGAAGTGAATTCCATTCGACAATGGCATGGAAAGAACGATTGTAAGTAGCGCTGTGATGAACATGGGACACGATTAACTTTCAAAGCATGGTCAAGTCTTGGGGAGATGTATGTGGCCGGGCATAAGAAATGGGGGTCGTATCTGTTCTAAATGAAAAAAACTTGAAGAAAAGACAAAGACATAGATATTTACGACGTACGTGAGGTCTGGCAGTCCAACTGAGACTTTTATGGCAGTAATACTGGTCGGGAAAGAGTAATTATTAGAAATAAAACGAGTTGCCCTGTTTTGTAGCGATTCAATTAAGTTAACTTGGGGTATATAGTGCGGATCCCAAATTCCAGAAGCATATTCCAATTTAGGCCGTATTAGCGTGATATATGCCTGGTGTCTAACTGACGGTGGAGCACATTTTAGGTTTCTGCGCAAGTATCCAAACAGACGGTTCGCCTCGTTCGTGATTGCATTAATATGGTTAGCCCAAGAAAGATTAGAACAGAAGTGTAAGCCAAGGTACATGTATGAATCGCTTCGCACAATTGAAGAGGAACCCAGATGATATGAACGAAGGGAAGGTTGTTTAGCACGTGAGAAGGTACATTTGGTAGGATTTATAGACAGAGACCAGGTTTCACACCAAGAATTAATAGTGTCCAAGTCACGTTGTAAATTACACAATCATCAGCAAAGAGTCCAACTGTAGATGAGATGTTATTTGGAAGGTCATTATTAAAGATAAGGAAGAGGAGAGGTCCCAGAACAGAGTCTTGAGGGACACCAGATGAAACTGGGAGAAGTGAAGAAAGAGAATCATTAATCGATGTAGCCTGTAAACGTCCAGTCAAGTAATTCCTAATCCATGTAAGCACTTTGGGATCTAGATTGAGGTTGGATAGCTTGGAAATTAGGCGTGAATGACAGACAGTGTCAAAGGCCTTAGTAATATCTAGAAAAATGGCGTCAGTGTCTATGTTACTGTCGGTACTAGAATGTAACTCATGTACGAATGAGGCGAGCTGTGTGTCGCATGACAGGTTCTTGCGGAAACTGTGTTGAAGGGGAAGGGGATAGAAAAAGTTGTTGGACTCTAGGTGCGATGATAACGCTGAAAAAATTATACGTTCAAATATTTTACACGGCACACTTGTAAGTGAGATAGGCCGGTAGTTAAGTGGTGACGACCGCTCTCCCTTCTTAAAAATTGGAACAACTTTTGCCTGGCGCCAGTCGAAAGGAACCTCTCCTGCATCCAACGTTTGCGAAAATATGGTTGACAGAAATAATGAACAGGTATACTTCGTATTTTTTAGGACTTTCGCGTTTATGCCGTCGAGACCACATGAAGGTGATAGTTTCATTTTGTCTATTATGCCTATGATCCCTTCTGGTGATATATGAACATTCCGCATGGACGATAGATTAGTATGCGGCAGACCAGATGGCTGGACATTACTGTTGTTGCGAAAAGTGCCAGTGAAAGCACGATTGAAAATGTCGCAGCTGACGTCGTCAGAGAGAAAAATGCCCTGGTCGTATTTTAATTGGATATTGTTTCTATGCTTTGGGTTGATTGTGCTCCAGAATTTCCGTGGGTTTGAAGATAGCAACCTTGGAGGTTCGTTGGAGAAGAAATTACGCTTGGTGGTCAGCAGCTCTGTTTTGTACTGCCTGACAGTGTCACCGTATAAAGCGAAGGTCCTGTCACATCTCGTCAGTGTGTGCTTCCTTCGTGCATTCTAAAACACAGTGATGGTAGTATAGCCTTTCTCTCAAAACCACCATTGACGTCTTTTAACACCATTTTAACACCCTTAGCTCGCGCAAAAAGAGTAAAAATCGTGTAACAAGGGGTGCTTTCGTGTTTACACCCTTTTTCACACTCTAGTAACACCATTTGATTTGCCTGTAGGTGTAAAAACCCGTGTAATTTTCAGGACACCTTATCTTACGCTGTTTTTTACGCCTTTTATTACACCTCAGGGAGTAAAAAGGGGTGCTTATGTAGAAAACCACGAATGGTGCAAAACTGGGTGTAAAAAATTTACTGTGTGGGTGGAGGAGGAGACAGAGAGGAAGTCGTAGTCTGAATATGAGCAATAGTGGCTCGCGATACCTCGGTTATTCTGTCTGCGACATCAGCGAGGGCCTCTATGGAAGAGTCGGGCAGGGCCGCGAGCACCATACAAGTCTGGGGAGGTAGCCGGCTAAGGAAAAGTGAGGAGCGATTGGTCAAAGGTTGGGAGCCGCGTACCGAGAAGGCTGTGCATGTGGCGGAGCAATTGGCTAGGCTTGCGATCGTCAAGTTCTTCGGCTAAGAGTAGTAGTCGCAAACGCTCGTGTTCCGAGGCCATTTCAGTCCGTGACAGCCTTACGAAGAACGATGAGAGATGGAAGTCACTGAAAAGGTTAGCCAGGCTGTAGGACACGAACCCACATCTTCTGGATTACCGGTCCAGGGCTCTACCAATTGACCTACCAATTGCCCTACAACTGGCTAACATTTTCAGTGACTTCCATCTTTCATCGTTAATTTCTTAGGTACTTGAGGCTTTGTATGTATTTGTCTTACGAAGAACGTCGTATGGGTTGGGTGCGGGCGGATCAGTCAAAATATCCATGACCTCGATCGCGACTTCTGACGGTAGGTTGCCGACGATGTGATGGAATTTGGTGGCCTGTTGAGTGACGCCGGCTAAAGCGAATTGGCTGTCTGCCATCTGGAACCATAGGTCCGGATGGGCGGCGAAAAATGACGCGACGCCAACGCGGCGATGATGAGGCCCGATACGTCGGTACCCTGGGAGCCGGCGGGAGTCGGAAGCATTGGTGGGCAGGGAATGTTCGGTTCGGGTCACCAGTTTGTGCAGCGCTGAGTAAGGAAGGACCGGCCAGCAGTGAAGACGGTAAAAAAATGAATGGTTTATCATGGAGCGTGAGAAGATGAAGATGACGATGAAGGCGAGCGATGGCGATGCCGCTACACAGTGCACTCAGCATCGAAGGAACAGGGGAATACCACTCCAACCTACGGAACCTCCTCGTAGGTCCTGGCAAAGGATTGCTATGGATCTCTTTTGATTGGGAGGCAAGTGGCGGCTGGTGATCACGGACTATTATTCTCGCTTTCCTGAAATTGCGCCGCTCGAAGACCTGACTTCTAAAACAGTCATCCAGCATTGCTAGTCTGTTTTTGCAAGGCATGGCATTCCCGACGAAGTCATCAATCATAATGGACCTCAGTTTTCAGGCGCCGAATTCAAGCACTTCGCCCAGGCATACAAGTTCACCCACGTCACTTCTAGCCCCCGCTATCCGTAAAGTAATGGGCACGCGGAGGCTGAAAATCATCAAGAACTCGTTAAAGAAGACTGGAGACCCATACGAAACTTTCCTTGTCTACCGATCCTCTCTCTTGCGTAACGGCTTCAGCCAGTGACAGCATTTGATGGGCCGGAGGCTCAGGACAACTGTTCCGACTGCCGGTGACTGCCGACTACAGAGAACTAAAGAAAAGGGAGGGACGGATGAAGCACTAGAAGCAAGAATGGTACAATTCAAAGTCCGACGTCTCCCACCTATTGAGACCGGCGAGAGGGTCTGGATAGTGGACCTAAAACGAGCTGGAATCGTCAGCTGCAAGGCAGATTCTCCTTGCTCTTATTGGGTGAAGACGAACAGAGGGGACGTGCGTCGGACGCGAACGCATCTCATACCGTATGACGGAAAATGTCGCATCAGCGACGACGATTCCTTCTCCTTGCCTGATGCAGCGGAGGTCAGCCAACAAGATGCGCAACTGTACGACCGAGTACCTGACCCTACGTCACTTCGTGAAGCTGTCGAGCACCAGGAGGAACGGACGGCAAGTGACATCACGACACCTTCGGACGAAGCTCGGACCTGCTGGGACAATACCCATCTACACGCGCGGTCCGGTTGCTGTGTGAAGCCTCCTGAAAGACTACAGGTGTAATGATTGTTGTCAGTTTGTTTGTTGGACCTGGCTAGAGTTTCCAGTTTGGCAACGTCAGTTTTGTGAACAAGTTTTGTAAAGAAAAGGGGATGTGTGATGCGCGTTGACTGTTCCAGATGTAGCTTTCTTATCAATGGTTACGCTAGCGGTCTTGTAACCGCGTATCACTTACTGGTACACGCGCTGCGCGGGCATGTTCCAGCAGCTTTCAAAGCGCAGGTTTCGAAAACTGCTTCTTTTTTTCTTTTTTGCCGAGTGCACGTCGCACTGTACGGAAGCCTATTCGCATGCCACGACAAAACACTACCCATAGTCACCGCATTGTTAAGAGTGCGGTATATAGTCCAGTGCCGCATTTTTCGGCTTTTCTTCTCGTTCAACACTTCTAAGGAAGAAAGAAAATTATAAATATTGCATCTGACAACGCATGATATTGGGGTCGTAAGCAGAAAATATTTCGATGGCCAAGATTATAGTTCGTTCTTCGTTGTAGCAAATGCATGTACATCGTGCGAAGTCTAACCAGGGTTCAAACTGCGCAGGGCGTGATGACTCCACTTTAATCCTACACTCTAAACCCAGTGACAGACAGGTGCTGTCTGATCAACTGGCACATATTTAAAAAAAAATGTGCTGCATGACTTCAAGGGGCACGCGGTGCCTGCGTGCGAAAGCTGCAGGTGCCATGTGCCCCTTGAAGCAACTGGTACGACATCCCTGCTGACGCCAGGAGCCACAGTGTACCGGAGGTATCGAAGGGTTACTTGTACCCACTAATACGCGAAACACATTGCGCCTTTCGAGTTCCCTAACAGAAGAATTACCTCCACGCTTCGCAAAAAAAGAAAAAGCAAGGAAGAAAATGCTCCAAGCACATCGAACATGAAACACCAAATTTTATTGGCTTGCACATACCTTTACATTGCATCCAGTACACCATTGATTGCCGAATGGAAAGCATACACGGTTCACTAATCCCAACACACACACATGTGGAGCACACGTTGCACGGGCACACAACCCATCGGATGATCCGATGCATCAGGCAGTCCTCCAAACGCCGAACACACAATCCTCGAAACTTCGAACAGGCTGGCACTGAAAGCTCAATGTAGACACTTAGTGACAAACACAACAGTTCCTCAAACGAAATGGCCGAGGAACAATTGTCCAACAAGTGGCAACAGACACGCAATTCCACGTGAGAAGCAGTTGCAATCTTGCACGGGTATGTGTGACCGTTCAGACAGGAAACAACCTGTAAAGAAACCGAAGTGAATATCATGCTGGTATTGTTCCAACGTTAATGCTGGAATAGTACTCCATTTTGTAACTCACCTCCTCGCAGTCGATACAGTCCCATACCTGAACAAGAAAGATAGAGATCAGAAACGTGAAAACCAAAAATTATACCTGTCAAACTGCTGCGTATATGCCACAGGTGTGGCGCTATGCTATGCTAAGCGGCAGATAGGAACTCTCTTATCTGTCATCGGTAGCGGAAAAACACAGTATTCGTCCTTCTTGAATCGTTGTCGCACCAAGCAACGCGAAGCAGACCTGCCTTCCACTTATCTATCACTGAATTGACTTGCAGAAGTATCCATGAGGCACCGAGCTTTTCAGAGTCGGTATCGACAACATGTTAGGACACTAAAACCATCCAAAGCGGTACCGGCATAGATGCTTTGCTTGCGTCCCTGCTGCACCCAACACATTTCGAAACTTTGCTGCGAATTGCACCGGCACCGCCGACACGGTGTCGCCGGCTTGAGCGCGCCAAGGAAAGTTCATAATTTGAAACCAACCAATGAGCGCTCGCATATCGGGGGAGCGGCCTCAGGAGCCAATGGGCTCATGACGGTTGAGAACTCGCGCTTCGACGTGAAAATTCTGACGTTTCATGACGTTTGATGACGTAAAAAAGCTCGCAGCGCCTCACTTTAATCCGCAAGTGAACTCGCGAGTTTCATCTCCTTGGTAGTACGCTCCAACGAAGGCACGCATATTCAGCCGGCACACGCATTATTCAATAAGCACACGAGTACACCGTTCAGGAGGCACACATATTATTCAGCGGGCACAAAGCCGTGTCATACCAACGTGACGGCTTTGTATCTGCTGAAATTTGGCGATGAGGATCGCTGTGCTTGCTATTTGAGAACCGTTACGGCTGCTTCCAGACGGTTACGGCTGTGTACCGGCTGCACTTTCTGCGGGAACTTTTTTAACTGGCACATGTCCGTCACAGGATTTAGAGTGTATTAACGCTAAGGGAATAAGAACGCAACGTTACGCATGAATATATCCAGGTACAACCACATACAAGGGAAAGCACAGAACGGAACTGTTTTTCACTATTGCTCTGCTTTTTCACTTTTTGCTTGTGGCTTTTATAGTGCAGTGGCGTTACCGCTTGAAACAAGTTGACTCTCCCCAGTGCGGTCACTGCGGTGCTGTGGAAGATCAAGAGCACATTCTTCTCCATTGCCCACACTACCAACCTTCCCGAGCCGTACTCTCCGGATCACTTAACGAATTGATCTCGCACCCTCTCTCTCACAAAATTGCTTGGTCCCTGGCCACATCCAGCCCACCAACGCTCTTCTTTCAAAGCTCTCTTCACCGTTCTGGATACCATAGGACTTTGATACTTATTGTGAAGGGGCTTTTCATTCCCTGCATCACCACCAGCAATGCGGTGGAGTATCTCCCCTGGCGATGAGTTAATAACTAATAATTGGGGGTTTATGTCGCGAGACAACTGAGATCATGAGCGACGCCAATGTGGTCGGTCTGTGGATTGCTTTTGCCCACCTGAGGGTTCTTTAACGTGCGACGAAAGCTCACCACACGGAACCCCGTATTTAACGTCCCTCGCGGAAGACGGCGTGTCAAAGCAACTTGTATCCTGCCACCAAGTTGCTGACGTCCTCATCCGGGTTCGAGCCCGATCTCTGGATCACAAGGCGAACACGCTACCGGCTGAGCTACCAAGGCCGCCCCTGGCGATGAAATTCCCCATTCATCATCTGACAAAAAAGTTGTTGTAGTTGTTGCACTTTTTGCTTTCCTTGTGAAGGGACATTTGAGGAAAAGAAACAGCTTCCTAAAGCTGTTTGATGACCGCTTCATCGGTGAATATTGTAGGTATACAACGAACATTTGGCCGCTCGATGAGACCTTCCATACCGAGCACATAAGAGATAGATAGACGAGGACGATAAGTGAGCCTTTCAACGAAAACGTGACGACCAAATTGTTATCTCGACTATACCTCTCCTATATACTGCCGCCGCCCAAATCGTCCTCAGCTCGTGAAGATATCTACTGCATCTGATAGTACTGTTGCCTTTATTTTTGTAAACAGGGGATGTGCGACTACTCTGCAAATTTTATTCACTTTCCCGGCTGTGCACATGCCCTTGCTCCACACTCTGTATGTGCGTGAAAATATTCTCCGTAATTTTACGCTGCGACTCGTGGCCATCTGGGTTGACTGTTGCTACATGTACCTTCTGCCCGCCACCCGCTTGGCAACTGCGAGGAGAGTTGCATTAGTAAGTAAAGCGAATGAACACAAAAGAAAATGGTATTGTATTGCACTTCTGTTCTTAAACTGTTGTCCTACTATGAAAAATGTATTTTACAAGCTACTATTTTTCGCTCTGGTACTTACTATTGGTACTTTTTACTATTTACTTGAAGTAATGTTTCATGGCGTGCCCTTTAGCGATGTGTCCTTGCGAGAACCAACCTCATAAAATATGGCTTTTCCATTGGTGTTAAAATGCCTTTCCCCAAAACTGGAGATAAAAGAAAGAGGATGTTGGCGTGAGGGTGCTGTTGGCAAGAGATAAGGTTAGTTTCTGGTCTGTGAACCTGTCTGGTGTCGATAAGCGATAAGTGTGGGAGGGCACGATATCTTCGTGTTTACACGGGGTATGCCGGGGAAATAATCTGTACTCGTGTAGTTTCTATGGTGGATAGAACAAGGCGGTATTTTCGCGTTCCCCATCGAACGACAATTTCTGTTTAACACACGAAACAAACAATGCAATCATTTCCAGAGAGCTCGCGCTCAACAATATTAAATGTTTTCGTTTGGAATCTGGTGTTGTGCGTGTTACGCAGGTGCCTCAAATTTTTCACGAACGAGGTGTTTAAAGGGACTCTGACCAGAAGTTCAACAAATCTTTCGTTTACATCTATTACGAAGGTGTAATATGCCTCCAAGCCACACGCGAAATATTTTGGCTGTGCGCGGCGGCAAAGTTTGCCAAACGGGGAGCTGAAAACCAGCTTGGCTTTTCCTCCTCAACTCGCGCAATCGGCGCCGAAATCTAGCCTCTTTGTAGTGCATATCCGCCAATTTCCGTGTGCGTGACGAAAACATGAGGTTCATGTTTCATTGGGCGCCTGGACCGGAAGTTCTGTTGTTAGTTTGTGAGAGCGGCGGCATCCGGAAAGCGATCTTCAATATGGACGTCGAAGTAAGGAATGCGGAGACTTCGAGCCCGGAACTTCTTTCTGACCTTTCTGCGATCGAGAAGGAAATTCTGTGTGCTGAACAGTTTGGGAGCCTCGCTTTCGAAACGCCGCCGATGCCGCAAATGCTAGCCGAACTCAAAGCTCTACGAACATCGGTCACAGATGAAGCAGACAGGATCAGTCGCCTGTCTTCGACAGACAATTAAGCGATGAGCTTTTTAATGCACACTGTGATCGAACATGTAAACGTCTTCTCTGAAATTTTGTGTCCTCATATTTAATGCGTACTTCCTGTTTAAGGAGCCGGTGCGGCTGGTGTGTCATAATGCCGAAGGAGATCGAATACTTGTGCTGGAAGGAGCTCGAAAGCGCAGCCGAATGACAGCAATATGAGAGCATTACAACCCACGAAGATTTGCAACTTCTATGACTCAATACGACTTTCCTGAAGGTGGCATATATTGAATTCCGTGGGCAGCGCGAACGTATGAGCGACCACATTCACAAGTAAGTCACATTTGGCCCTGTCGAACGATGTTAAAATTTGGGCGCTCGAAATTGGTTTGGGCCTGCATTAAGGTCGCTAAAAACTCCAGTGCAGGGCGCACCACATAAAAGACGACACAATACAGAACTGTGAACTGGAGAAAAGCAGTATTAGGCAACTGTGTAGTTGTCAAGGTGATATGTCTTAAGTCACCTTTTTGTGTATTGCCCTGTGCTTATGTTTTTAGCGTAGGCTTTTAGCGATATTGAGTGTTCTTACTTTCAATTCACTGAAAAGTAAAAAAATGTTGGTTTCTAAAAGAATACAGCATGTGTAGTAATATACAGGGCTTGTGTGCAGATAAACTGCAGTCGCTTTCAAGCAGGGGCGGATCTAGAAGTTTTCCGAGGGGGTGGGGTCCGCTATGGACAAGTGCCAGGTGCATGCTGGGATTGGTTCATTGAACCCTATGTTCAAGTCTGGAATTGAGGGGGGTCCGGACCCCTGGACCTCCCCTTCCCTAGATCCGCGCCTCCTTTCAAGTACATGTGGAAATGCCACGACACACCCCCTGTACTGTGACCGGTTACCTACTTGCCTAAACTATATTTTATGTACATCTGCGTAGACGATATGGATATACTGCATATCGCCAGTTCGCAACGTGTTTTTGCCACAAGCTTGCGAAAACAAGAACATGGTCATCCCAGCCTGTGCAGTGAACAGGATCTGGCGAGCCTTCCACACAGAAACTGCCACAGGCTTCATGTACCCAACATCCTAACTGGAGGCAGCTCTTCGCACAGCTCGTCTATCGCATTTAAACTAATTCAGCATCTGTATTTAGGATTACTTATAGCTCTCAGGATGATGCATGGTTCATCAGTTCAATATGTTGTGTTGAAACACAACACTAGTCCTTTTTAATGAGTCTTGCGGAACGATAGGTGAGCACTCCTTTCGTGACATTGTGTACCGTTGCTACAATTTCTTGAGCAAGACTGACCAAGAAATGAAAAGCAGAGTCTGTCTTTCAAATATGCATGTTCCTTGTAACTTCTGTATTTGTTAAGTGACCCATGTTGTTGTCCCCCCTCATGTAATGCCTGCAAGGGTCTTTGAGGTATATTCATGAATAAATAAATATCAAAACCAGAAAAAGATGTAACATCTATTGTAATACCTATCCTCTCTTTGTGTGAATGATACATAAACATTGTCAGAAGGCATGTTGTCACACTTTACCTCCTTGTGCCTAAAGCCTAATTCCACCTCTTACATCATCTCCACATCCTCAATCTCCAAAGCTATACAAGGTTAAATCA
Source organism: Ornithodoros turicata (assembly GCF_037126465.1). NCBI lineage: Eukaryota > Metazoa > Arthropoda > Arachnida > Ixodida > Argasidae > Ornithodoros > Ornithodoros turicata. The sequence goes on along the minus strand of NC_088201.1, from coordinate 70,313,805 downwards.
GGTACTACATAAAAAAGGGAGAAGGAGGAAATTAATAGCTGACACATCTAAATTCGAAGAAACCCTGGTGCTTTCTTGGGGCTACTCATGTCTCAGTCCTGGATGAGATCCCCATAGAAAACAGCTTTTCTGAGCCTCAGTGATTGATTCCCTTGATTGCCCTGACTGTGAGGAAATACTCATCGGCTTGGTGGCAAGTGGGCTTGTGTCTGATAGTGCGGTTTGGAATAAAGGGAGCAAGCAACATCTCTCTACGGTCTTAAGAAGGATATCAACATAACCTGCCAAGGCATAGCATTTCATATTGCTTTCAGTAAGTACAACACTGCTCGTAGAACTTGCGACCATTCATGTTGGGAAAGCATGCTGGAGTTCCCTCAGGCAGTGCATCCAGAACAGGGAGTCAGGTTCACAGAGAGCACCTTATGAGAGGAACAGCGACAGTGCCAGCGAAGACACTCCAAGAATTTTGTGCAGGTTTAGGGGCTCACGCCTTTTAACAGTTTTGATGGAAAGCAGGGTGCGTGTAACACTGAGCTCTGGTGTATGAGTTCTTGTTATCTATAATCAGGTACCCGTGTTCTAGTAATCTGGAAAAGCCTTAGCTCTCTTGCAGGAAATTGCTAATGAACCTGAGTGTCTTCTGTGGAAACAGGTTGTAGTTGCCTTTCTACCCACCCTTCTTAGTTGCCCTAGCAAAAGCAAATATGTAATGCTGCACACAATATCTAATGCTAGCACACTAGTTGCTTTGAGTGTTCTCAGGTTCCTGAAATGGAGCTACCTTGTGCGTACGCTGTGCTATGTCGGCAAGAACATAAATCAGATTGCCTTTACTTTTGAAATTGGCACTTCAGTGCTCCACGTGACTGCAAGAATGGTATCCCCTAAACAATAGGCAACAAGAATGATTTCTACAATATAATGAGCTTTGTACAACAACTTTATTTGAAAATATATTCCAAATGCCGGGTGACGACCTTATAATGTAGCATCCTTTACTGCAAACACCGCTTAACATAACGACTATAAACCAGAGGAGGCACAGTAAGCAGGTTTCGCCGCCGCGAAAATAGTGTCGCCGCTGTCATTTCCCGCTAAATTCCGGCTATTTACTTTCCATTGGCTCCGGTCCCCCACGTGACCTTTCTCGATCATGATTGGCTGAGGCTCATTTAACCGGTGGATTCTCCCGCGTTCGTTTCTCCGAGGCGCCGACCCGTCTGACCGTTGTGTATGTGGCGTCTACGTATGTGAGCAGACGGTGATTTCGTTTCGTGGATTTCGAAGATGTTCGAGCCATGGTCGAACGCCTGAATGAAAGGTAAGCAGACAAACGTATAATGCATGTCAGTGATCAGACGTTTAATACTGTCGCCTAACTGTGTGCATGGAGGTACGCCTTGTCCCGTATATACACGCGTCCCGTATTACATCGCTTTCTGCCGGTTATCAGTCATGATCTGGTAGATGATTATGCGTGGCGTTACTTGTTGCGCTATTTGAATGTGTCTGATGTTTAATACACTGGTGTGCATGAAGAGGGAAACAGCGTGCATCGCGTACGCCGGGCCCCTCGAATTTTGTCATTAGGCGCGTAACGATAGCATGTCTTACATAGCGTATTCAGCCAATTAACGTTGCCTGTGCTCGGGTTTACCATATCATTAACAGGTTCCTTTTCTTTTTGCTTACATTCAGACGCCGACAGCTGTTCGTTGCCTTGCGATCCGCGAGCATGTGGCCCCCGTCACCTGAAAATTCTACAGTTGTGCTCGGATGAAGTGGACGGCTTCTGCGACTCATCACGTGCTATGTATGTGTGTAATAATATCTACTTTGTCCAAACCTAATAGGTTCCCTTAAGGATTGTATAATATGATAGTCACGCTTTCTGTTGCTCGGCACTATTTATTCTTTATTTATTCTGCAGTATTCTGTAATAATCGTGTAGATTTACTTGCATTCAAATGTTGCTTCTTGTTTATATGTTTACCGTGTCAATAAATTTGTACATGTGAATTCCTTTGTCTTCTGGATCTTCATTTTCTGCTTCTCGATAATATTAGCATATGCAGATGGCCTGGCGAAGCGCTCGGAACAGGGGGGAGGGAGAGAGAATTCGAGTGAGAGGGTGTGGAAAGGGCACGCGGCGCACATGCGCAGTTCGATCAGCCAGCGCGCGCTTTTTGGCGCCGTTTTCCGGCTACTTTGTCGTGATTCGTTACGGATGATCACGTGGTCAAGGGGGGCGGTGGTTTTCGTGGCGAAACTGTGGAAGCTACAGCTGCACTCCACTGTATAAACGGAGCGTGAACGGTTTGCCGCCTATCCGGGTGGCATCATCAGTACAACAAGGGCAAAAGACGAGTACATCAGCCTACTTATCTAAGGGGGCGTCATACACATCCGATAGGGGGCCACTGTTTGTATTACAGGCTGATGCATCACGTCTGATAAACCAGGAATCTAAGCACTTTTTAAGGTCACATCGCTAGTCATGTGCAAAGGTTACCGCACCATCAAAATTAAATACATGTTCATTAGGCCAACAATGGTAGACTAATTTGGTATTGGTTTCAGTAGCATTAGAGGCCTCGGCAACGTCCCTTGTGTGCTCTTTTAGTCTTGTCCCACGTCTTTTGTCTGTCTTGCCAATGTAGGTTGCATCGCAGTCTGTGCACTTAACTTTATATGCACAGTCTTAATGCCTGATGGGCACAGTTCCCTTCAAATGGCGTATGAAACACCATGATAGGCAAGCCTGAGCTTGCCTGCCAAACCAGCTAGCCTGCATTTACGCCACTCTGTCGTATGAAACACCTTGGATGAAAGGAATGCACACCTCTGATTTGACTCCTTCGATGTTGTTTGTGACTGTTCTCTGTTGTAGCGATGATGCCACCCGGATAGGCAACGAAACGTTCACTCTCTTTGTTCTCAATTGTTGTGTTAAGTCGGTGTTTTCAGTAAAGGATTCTACATTACAAACTTTGTTTGAATGATGATTAGTGTCGAGCTTCATACCATGGGCCACTACTCTAACAATTGCTTCCGGTAATGTGGTGAAATGGGGTAATCAGCGTTGTAAACAATTTACTTAGCAATATATTTATTTATCTGTCATAGGTTGAAGAACCGTGTGGTGTTAAATAACGGAGGGGCGTGTAATTATACAAGACCGATCATCCAAAGGCCTTGCTTCACACTTGATTAAAATGTGATGCATATGTAACGTGACAAATGCTGCATGGTGGCGATATGATTTTCCTCACGAATTGTTGGCATGGTTGCGGTTAGTCAAGAAACTGCATATCCAGTTAATGGTAGCAGGATCAAATTTTAATGGGGCTAGTTTGGCCAACAACCAAGCATAAAGCACAGTGTCAAAAGCCCTGACAAAATAAAAAAAAAATACTGCATCTACGTGAACCCAGAAAACAAGACAGTTTAAAATGCTGTGACCGAATTATGTTACTTTTGTCTAAATACCCTTTTCTAAAGCCATCCTGGAATTTAAAAAAAGAAATTTATATACCCAACATGGTTAACAACGTGCTGGTATATTATGTGCTCCATTAGTTTACAGGGAACTCTAAAGTGGAGCTGGTTAGTAGATAGAAAGAGCATAGTTGACACCTCTTCTGAAGAAAGAAATTAGCTTGTGACCTATGGCCATGACTCAGACACATACAAAGCAACTATCACACAGATTAACACATCTTCGTTCCAGCACTTCCACCTTCAAATGTTCATCACTGTTGAGTGGTCTGTCATTCTTGTAACACAGATCTTAATTGAAATGCAGGCGCATAAGGGATGCTCTGAAAGAAAAGCGTTTGGTTTTAATCCTCTTAATGTTTCCGAAAACAAACTTCACAGTGACTATACTTCTGAAATGAGCAACTCCGGAACGAAAGCAAAAACTATCTCTGGCCACATCATTGTAGCCAACTGAAACATGACACTTCAATTGAATAATGGCAGCTAAAGATGATGATGATTATTCAATTTTAATGGCGCATAAGCACCTCATGCTATAGTGCGCCAAAACCATGGGAAAATTGTGACTATTAAAAATCAGACGATTATACTAAAATAATATTATAATAAAAATAATCAGTGGAAGAAAAAGCATAAACAATTTTTGGCACTGTGTGGCTGGTGTCGAGTTTTCCACACTAGGTGTTCAATAATAATCTACGCTAGATATGCTATATCATCAAAAGTACAGCGATATACACACTCAATATGTGGTGGGGATATGTGAAACCAATATAACACATACTTACATTTCCCCCATTACATTACATTACAAACACCCTACATTACAAACTCCCTTGAAAAAGGCAGTCCAGGTATGTCGGATTTGTCAGACTCGATACAAAGCCAGTAAGCACAGTGTGGAATGACTGATTCATCTTTCAAAAGCAGAGGTGCAGCCCCCACGACCTTTCGTCATCTCAATGCTTCAGAGCGGCATAGCCTAGTCAGGAGCCATCAGATGGGTCACATAAAGTTTAACTGGGTTCATGAAGCGGAGGGCTCTGTGGGATACGTACGAAAGCATACAAGCATACGTGTTACAGAACAGCTACGAGAAATATCGGATGCACTTGCATGGTTTTGAGTGCGTAGACTTGGAACTGAAAAATAAATGTGCTAACCTTGTTGAAACTGCTTTTCCGTCAGAACCACACGAGAGCACACTTGGTTTCTTTAGATAAACGTTCAAAGAATTCAACTTCAGCATTCGCAGTACATCATCAGGTCCCGATGCTCCTTTGATATGCAGCAGACAGAATTTCGCTGAGGCGAGTGACTGTGGTAGCGGTTCGTTGCTTCGCAGCAGATCAAGAACAGTACGCCGCAATGATAGGTGAAACGTTCAGGTTATGGCGAACAACTCCAACACCAAATACAATGACCCGAAAAAGGTAGGATGAGCCGGGAATCACACAAGTTCTCAAGCTCGTCATATGGCAGCCATTACAGCTGACCGGATACGGAACCATATGGAACGCAAGACAACAGAACGCAGATTGAAAACGCAACACCTCACAAACACCGCAAAACCTACTGCATGTGTTAAATGCAAGGTATATTTATCTTTTTGAGACTCTGTAACAAAAACTTATTAACATATAAATGACATTTCATAAAGAGAATTGACAGGGTATTGTTTGACCATGTGACGCCTTTGAGCCAATTGTGGGTGTTGACAGTGGCCCTCTTGTTGACATCATTTTGATGGTGGGCCGGGGTGGATATTCTATATAAACGTATGTTTTCTCGGTTTGGCGCTAGGCGTGCTCTACTCGGATGAAGTCGAATGTTTAAAATTCGAGTTTAGAGAAACCGTGGGGTTTTAATGCGTGAATTTTCGCATGGAGAGCCCTTGTTGGGTGCTCTATCGACTGCAAGTACGAAAGAGCTCCCACAACTTCTGGTCAGAGTCCCTTTACAATGGCGCATATGATGCTGGTGGGCTTCATCCCAGTGCTTCAGTGCAGTAAATGAAGCCTCATTTACATGTTGAAAAATTGGAGCCTAAATGGAACCTTGAAGATCCCAATATTCACCCAAAGAAAATGGCATGAAAAGCTTCGCTGTGGCACAGGGAAAAATCCACTAGCGAACGAATACAGAGTGCTGTCAGCAAAATGTGTTGCACGCGCTTTTACGATTATAATACATGGGCTCTACGGGGACATGGACAGGCGAAGCCTGCTTTATGTTTTGCCCCAAATTCTGTGGCATGTAAAACTGATTTTCGAGACATTTATAAGATGTAGATTTGTAAGAATTGCATCGAAGACATGTAAGAATTGCATCGACTGAATTTGTGTGTGTGTGTGTGTGTTTCACGTAGTCGCTTACTTCGCCTTGTGCTTTTTCTTTTTCTTTCGGGGGGGGGGGGGGTAGGTAGGCAGGTTCGTTACGGGAGTAGCCGAACTCGTCGTGTGATGCATTCAATCACTGCCCCTCTATTTCTGTTGATCATCATCGTCATCAACATCAGTTTGTGGATTTATTTGTAGTGTAACAACGGACACCATCGACGCTGTATGTTTAGCAACCACAGACCATCTTGACGCACAATGGCATTCATCGAAGCTTTCGTTCGTATACCATTGACACTTTCTTGATAAGAGCTAGGAAGATGAGTACACAATCTTCTGTGGCTCATCTCAAACAGTCAACAATACAACAGCTATTTTTGAAATGTGATGTGGGCAAGCTTTCACTTCTCCCATCCTACAGTTGGCACACACACTTCATGTTCTGCGTCAAAGAATGTTCAGAAAGATGAGCACACAATCTTCTGCGGTTCATCTCATTGAGTCAACAACAAACACACAAAAAGAAAAAAGGAAAGCAGGACACGGATGCATATCGCCCCATAACACTTTTGACCCCATGTCAAGCCTATTCGGTCCCTGGCAGGTCATCCGTCCTCCACAGGATAGCCATTCGTGACGCCATCCGGTGGTTAAACCTGAGGCAGCTAACAGTGGTGTTAGCTTCGTTCGACCAGGCAAAAGCTTTTGACAGGGTGCGTCACTCGTATCTGTTTTGCATGCTTACAGCCAACGACTTTCATGAAGCGTGGATTCGCTTTGTGGAAGTGTTGTACATCGTTGCGAAAAGCCTGGTCTCCGTTGCTGGTGGTCTATCGCGTCCGATTGAAATTACACGCGGTGTACTGCAGGGCTGTCCCTTTTCTCCTGTATTGTACGCTGTTGCAATCAACCCGCTCCTGGTTCGTTTAAGCTCCCTCCCTGTCCTTCTTAGGTTGCCTGGTGGCCGCCCCCGTCCTGTTTTCGCGTATGCAGACGATACCTTTCTCATGCTACCAGGGGAAGCTTGCCTTGAACCTGTGCTGAAGGCTTTCGACCAATTGGGTAAAATATCTGGCGCATAACTCAACTGATCTAAGGGCGATGCCCTCTACATTAATGCGCAACCTTCGCGCGTTACCCCCTATGGCGTACCCTCAAAAACTCTAGTCAAAATGTCCCCTTGTTATTTTACCAACCACCACCACCACCACTCTAGTCAAAATCGTCGTTGTCGTCTTTGGTGGTAGTGGGGTATCTTGTGTAAACTGGCCTAGAGTGCTTAAACGTTCCTCCGCTGTTCTCCATGAACCTCCCAAGCAGGCACGTAGAACAGTTGGGGATTCTGGTTTAGGACACCGACCTGTGCGAACGCAGGATGAGCTCACTTCGAGCGGCAGATACGGCTTCACGCCGGGATGATGCCAGGCCTAACTCGACAGGCAATGTCTACAGGATGGTCATGCATACAATTAACAGAGGTAACCTTTCAACCAGCACGCTTATAATGCACGCATACACTTCTGCTAAACCTTACCAGCTAATCCCAAAATTCGCGGTCACGCCCCCCCCCCCCCCCCCCCCCCCCCCGCCGGCGCACTCCGCCACTATGCTCAGCCGCTATGCGGGAGGCGGCCTTACAGGATGTGAATTCAATGGGAGATAGCGTTTATGCCAATTAACAGCAAAACAGAATACAATTTTTGGGATGTCATCGTCTAGTAGAGAAGAACACCGTGTAAAGAACCCCTGGAGACACGAAAGGCGCTAGCGGAATATAAACCTAGTGCACCCAGGCCAATTGAATTTTAATGCATTGCGCCTATGGGGATTCTGTCGATTTTTGCACAGCGCCCATGTTGAGACTACGATTTTTTCGACAAAGACAGTCAAATTTTGGATATGTCATCGCCTATTTTTGTTCAGTACGTCCTCCAGGCCACATACCAACCAGGGCACGATGTGTGAGTGCTAATCCTGATGCACCCAGTGCCTTCAAAGTTGCGACTCAGACAGGGTTCCCCTCCTAGGCGCTCGACGGACTAAGTCCCAGTATTATCGTAATACGCATGCGCTTAGACTGTACGGCCGGTCTGAAGGAGTTCGAAAGGCGAACGGTCATTTTTTCCAGAACTCGAAAGGGCTGACAGAATAGACAACTTTTATGTTGAGTGAGTAATATACAAATGATACCGTTTTGTATTTTATATCGCTTTGATATGAAACTATACAACTTGATCAAACTGTCCATTTCGAGTGCCGTTTTGGAAGTGATTTTGTCAAACGCGACCTTTCAGGGTGCAACAGGAGAACAAGATGCGGGGTTCAAACGCCGTGATCTTACTTTCACATATACAAACTACAAAATCAGCTTAGGACATCTTTAATATTATATTTATGTCAAATGATATTAAGCCCCAAAGTTGACGAAATTGGCCACCTGGCCATTTTGAGTGCCGTTTTGGAAGTGATTTTGTCAAACGCGACCTTTCAGGGTGCAACAGGGGAACAAGACACGGGGTTCAAGCCCCGTGATCTTGCTTTCACATATACATGTTACAAAATCAGCCTAGGGCATCTCTAATATTATTTTTATATCACATGATATTAAGCCCCGAAGTTGACGAAATTGGCCATTTTGCCATTTCGAATGCCGTTTTGGAAGTTATTATGTGAAACGCGACCTCTCAGGGTGCAACAGGGAACAGGATACGGGGTTCAAACCCTGTGATCTTACTTTCACATATACATACTACAAAATCAGCTTAGGACATCTTTAATATTATATTTATGTCAAATGATATTAAGCCCCGAAGTTGACGAAATTGGCCACTTGGTCATTTTGAGTGCCGTTTTGGAAGTGATTTTGTCAAACGCGACCTCTCAGGGTGCAGCAGGGGAACAAGATACGGGGTTCAAACCCCGTGATCTTACTTTCACATATGCATACTACAAAATCAGCTTAGGACATCTTTAATAATATTTTTATATCAAATGATATTAAGCCCCAAAGTTTCCGAAATTGGCCACTTGGCCATTTTGAGTGCCGTTTTCGAAGCGATTTTGTCAAACGCGACCTCTCAGGGTGCAACAGGGGAACAAGATACGGGGTTCAAACTCCGTGATCTTACTTTCACATATACATATTACAAAATCAGCTTAGGACATCCTTAATATTATTTTTATATCAAATGATATTAAGCCCCGAAGTTGACGAAATTGGGCACTTGGCCATTTTAAGTGCCATTTTGGAAGTGATTTTGTCAAACGCGACCTCTCAGGGTGCAACAGGGGAACAAGATACGGGGTTCAAACCCCGTGATCTTACTTTCACATATGCATACTACAAAATCAGCTTAGGACATCTTTAATAATATTTTTATATCAAATGCTATTAAGCCCCGAAGTTAGTAGTATTGGATCAGCTCAAGAAGCCGGCAAGTCACACAGTCGTCTGGACGCCATGAATTAGCAATTAGAGCAATTTGGAACCCCCCACAGTAATTAGGATCATTCAGGGAGTCATTACACTAATTGGGGTGCATCTAAGACGTGTTCAGACCACTGTGTGAGTTGCCGGCTACTTGAGCTGAGAAAAATAAAAAAATAGGTAGAAAATAAATAGAAAGATAGAAATAGAGTGGAGAGAAACAATTTATTCGAAAGTCAACGATGCCGTGGCGAAGAAACCGCTCCGGGGTGACCAGCGCTTGTTGGCGTCCGGCAGTTGCAGAGATCGACGACAGGTGGCCACTTAGTTGCAAGGCATCACACCAGATGGCGCCACCATCATAGCTCTATGAGAGAAAGACAGAGAACAACAAGATACTAGCGGCAGGTAAAAATGGCAACACTGCTAAACAAGTCTAGGCATGCGAGAGAAGAGGTCTAACCGCTACTGCTAAACAGCACGGAGAAAACACTACACATCGGGGAAAAGACTTAGGGGGGCGATCGGTTAGGCCTAACCACAGCGTCACAACACTATGCAGCTAACACAAGGCGGGAACCACTGGGCACCATAGGTCGGCGAATTCATTCATGATGGCCTTCACCGACTTCATTCACCATCACCTCATAGAGAATGATGTGATGTTGAATGAAGGGCATGATGTGATGTGAAGTTGAAGTTGAAGTTGAATGAGCGGCATGATGTGAAGTGAAGTTGAAGTTGAATTTGAATGAAGGGCTATGATGTGATGTGAAGTTGATGTTGAAGTTGAATGAAGGGCTATGACGGGATTTGAAGTTGAAGTCCGCGTGATGGGTTTTGAAGTTGAAGTCCGCGTGATGGGTTTTGAAGTTGAAGTCCACGTGATGGGATTTGAAGTTGAAGTCCGCGTGATGGGTTTTGAAGTTGAAGTCCGCGTGATGAGTTTTGAAGTTGAAGTCCGCGTGATGGGTTTTGAAGTTGAAGTCCACGTGATGGGATTTGAAGTTGAAGTCCACGTGATGGGATTTGAAGTTGAAGTCCGCGTGATGGGTTTTGAAGTTGAAGTCCGCGTGATGGGTTTTGAAGTTGAAGTCAGTGTGGTGGGATTTGAAGTTGAAGTCAACGTGATTGGTTTTGAAGTTGAAGTCAGCGTGTGTGGGTTTGGAAGTCGAAGTCCGTGTGTTGGGTTTTGAAGTCAGCGCGATGGTTTTTACGGGGAAGTCAGCGGGATGGGTTTTGAAGCTGAAGTCTGCGCGATAGATTTTGAAGATGACGGATAGGTTTTGAAGCCGACAATGTTTAGTCGATGTCTGACCTTCACGTGTCGTGACAGTTACTTGTGCGAACGCGTGCGGAGTGAACGGCAAATGTGTATTGGAGTGCACCGAGCGAACATAAACGCTTCGCGTTTCGTGTCTGGTGTGGGCGTATGGGAGTGACACTGCAGATGCCTGGCGGACTCCCCCCCCCCCCCCGTTGTGTACCGGCGGTCGCAGGGAGGGAAAGTGTTTGGAACGCGTTACTCTCTGGCGTAGTGGGGCGCGGAGGGCAATGTCATGACCCCGGGGGCAATTGTATGTTGCGAATGTGAGCGGTAGATTAGATCGAGATGCGATTTGGCGTTCTGCTGTCGCGCGGTCTGCACGTTGCGGTTGTTCTGTTTGACTCATTTGCTCGCCTACAGCTATCATGTGCGTATATATGTATATTGGATGGGTTTGGATTTGAGCCTCCGCCTTCAGTCGCGTACGCGCGTTTTACTAGGCGACAGTAGATTGCTGTCGTGCTGATGAAGTGTGTTTTATTAGGCTTATTCTTAGATTGCTTATTATTCCTTTGTGTGATTGGGATCCAAATAGGACAAGATCGGGCTGGCATTGTTTTTGTGGACGTCTTTTGTTTTAAATGTAATACACAGAGGTCACTATAGGTCTCTTGTTTATCTGAGGTGCATAGGTCATGTTTTGGGGAATTATGTGTTCGGCATGCATATAGCATCCATCGGACACAAGTGTTCCATCAGAGCACGCAGCTGCTATTTCTTAGATATTCATCGCCAATAAAGCACATTTAAGCAGAGGCGGGGAAGTTAATTATCACCCAAAAGTTGCTAGTTACGAGTTACGTCATTAAGCTAAATATGTAATGAAGTTACAACCTTCAAGTTATCAAAATGAAATTAAGTGAGAAATGAAAGTTCTTGCTACTATGCCGAAATTAAGTTAGGAGCAGAGTTCCGAATATACCTTGTCAATTGGGCGCAAAGTGAGAATTGGAATTCCAAGTTCTGTGAGTTCCCATTTTCCGCGCACATTTCATAGAACCTTGCCAGTGGCCTTATCACCTTCCCCGTAAAAAAATGCACTCCACGCACACCAAACGAACGCTCTGCTGCGACCTAACTGAGAAGCACGCCGGAATTGCGTTTGCGTACATCCAGTACATCGCGCTGCAACAAGGCGGAGCAGACAGGCTGCTGGCGCCGCGCACGTGCAAGAGGCGGGGTCACTGTCGTCGGATTTTTCAGCAGCAAAATAAAAAGAATGGAATGGAGCCCGCATTGTGCGTTCTGCCTGCTTGGACGAGAAGCGAAATAGAAATTTCTAACTTTGCTCATGATACTTTTGCGAAGTTACCTCAAAAAGTGACTAACACTACACTCAAGTGATAATGATGAGAGGTTGTTTCAAATATCAAATAAAAACAGGTAAACGTGGGAATTGTTGTAAACTGTGTCGACACATATTTATTTAGAGGTTGTGAGAAAGGAAAAGAAACTGTTTCACGGACTGTAAGTTGGTGGTCTTCCGAGCTCCTTGCAGTCTTCACTTCAATTTCCGCCTCACATTCTGTATGTATTACATGCGTCCAAACGCCTCGGTCGTTGAGAATTCACTAAGTGTTCGTCCGTATATACCCTCCTCGGAGGAAGAAGAATACAATGGGTTACACTTCTCCGAGGAGAGATTCTCAGTTTTTGGTGTCAGTGATTTAGTATCGAGACCATGATACATCCCTGTGACACCCCCTGCAAAAAAAGGAGGCTTGCCGTTTCAGCTGTAATGAGATGTCGGTAATTATACGTGTAAAGCTGTTATCACGTAGCTGTAATAATGACCACGCCCCCTGCTTGGGATTCCGGATAAACCACTGCAGTGGTGTATTGCATGAAAGAATTAGAGTAAAAACATATGTCCAGCGAAGGTGATTACAGGTCGCTGAATTCGTTCATGACGGCTATTTCCAGTGTCAGTAAGCATCATGTCACAAGAACTCATGTAATACTGAGTGGCTGCCCACGATGTATTCCGATGCCGAAGCTAATAGCCGAAGATACCCCCGCGTCACGAGTGAAAAATGGCACGGCGGAAAAGCCGGACGTACGAAGCCACATGATCGTGCAATGTACCGGCAGACACGGCGATCGTACGAAGTCATATGAACGTTCAATGTGCCGGCAGGCAAGGATGTCGTACGAAGCCACATGAACCTGCAATGTGCTATGCGCTCACTTAGCTGTCAACAACGGGCGCAACATTGTGCAACAACCCTACCGCATAAGCAACATACCTGCCGCCGCCGTTCACATGCGACAACGGAGGTCAAACGTTGCATCCCTCCCTTTCCTCCTTTCTTGGTGCACCCTGCTTCCAAGCCCAACCCAGAGCAAGGCGACCGGACCCTCCAAACAGCATACCCCTCCTCCGCTTACGCTTTCGCCCCCACTACCACGAAATCCACGCTAACAAGGGCCAGGAAGACGCCAACGTCGTAATCCTCCAGCAGCGAGCAGCCGGGCACACCAACGTAGGCCTTCGTTGGTATTCAACTTCAAAACCCCATCAGCTGTCACCCGAAGCCACATGAACGCGCAATGTGCTATGCGCTAACTTATTTGTCAACAACGGGCGCAATATTGTGCAACAACCCTACCGCGCAAGCAATGCTTCCGCTGTTTGCATGCGACAGCGGAGGTCAAACGTGGCATCCCTCCCTTTCCTCCTTCATTGGTAAACCCTGCTTCCAAGTCCAACCGAGTGCGGGCTGACCGCGCCCTCTAAACAGCACACCCCTCCTTCGTTTACGCTTTTGCCGCCACCAGCAGGAAACCCACGCAAACACAGGCGAGCAGGACGCTAGCGTCGTAATCCTGCAGCCGGGCACACCCCACGTAGGCTTTTGTTGGAGTTCAACTTCAAAAACCCCATCACCGACTTCAGCACCCATCATAGGAATTCAACTTCAAAACCCCATCACAAACTTCAACTTCAAAATCCATCACCGACTTCAGAACCCATCATAGGAATTCAACTTCAAAGCCCCATCACAAACTTCAAAATCCATCACTGACTTCAGAACCCATCATAGGAATTCAACTTCAAAGCCCCATCACAAACTTCAACTTCAAAATCCATCACCGACTTCAGAACCCATCATAGGAATTCAACTTCAAAGCCCCATCACAAACTTCAACTTCAAAATCCATCACCGACTTCAGAACCCATCATAGGAATTCAACTTCAAAACCGCGATGGGATCTGAAGTTGAATTCTGATGATGGGTTCTGAAGTTGAATGATGGGTTATGATGTGATGGATTCTGAAGTTGGTTGAATGATGTGATGTGATGTGATGGGTTCTGAAGTTGAAGTTGAAGTTGAATGATGGGTTATGATGTGATGAATTCTGAAGTTGAAGTTGAATGATGGGTTATGAAGTGATGAATTCTGAGGTTGAAGTTGAGTTACGGGCTCGTGATGTGATGGTTTATGACCGTGATGTGATGTGATGGGCTTTGCGGAACACTGACCATGATGTGATGTTGAATGAATTCTTAGCAAAATGCCGACCTATGCTGGGCACACATCGCTAAACATGCGTCAACACGAACAAAAGCCTTGCTCACTGCTAAACAAGTCTAAACATGCGAGAAAATGCTTAACACAAGCGCGGTCAACATCGGCAAATCGCTCGTTGGTCACCGCTAAACAAGTCTAAACACGGGTGCACGGCAAACATGCGAGAAGAGGAGCGCGGTAAAACAACGCGGCAAATCACTCACCTTTTCCCCCGCGGCGACTGCTCCACCCGAGAGCCAGGCAGAAACTGAGCGGGCGCGGGGACTGCGGAGCAACCGAGTGCATGTCTGCTCTCCGCGACAGCCAACGAGCAACTGACTGGGACGCCGCGCCGCGGCAGCTAAGCATACGCGCGCGCGCGCTCCTAGCGCCCTCTGCCACCTCTGCGCCGCTCGCCCGACCGTGGGTGGTTTCGATTTCAGCTCTCTGCTCCTTCGACTGCGCGCGCGCGCTCTCCTAGAGAATGGCTTCTTCGGGTGGCTTCTTCGTTTCGGTTTCGCTCTTGTTTCTTTGCGCGTGTTTATCTGTATATCTGCATCTGCACTCGCGTCATCAATACGTGAAGATGTTCAGCTACCACTCGTTACAAAATTGTTCCCGCACCCACGCTTCTTGGGAAGAAGTGGAGAAGGAATGTTTCAACAGCGAAAGTCCCCGCAACGAGCTCGTCATCACTGCTTTTCGCTACGTGATAGACATGCTAGGCTTTGGCAATATAGGAGAGATCTCGCCGGGGCCGCTGCAGGAGATGGTGCGTCAGATCTACGCCCGTTACAAGAACGTCTGCATAACGGTTCTGGACAGACCCCTGGGGCTGATGAGCGAATTTGTGAGCTTGGCCAACGCAGAATTCAACTCCATCGCTGCAGACATCGTGGACCTTCTCGCGCGTGCCATTGCTCATATTAAGCACGCCCTGCGGAAGCAGCGACATTTGCAAGGAGTCTACATCGCGAACTTTGTCACTGATTTATTGAAATACCGTTTGGTTATCGACATGCAACGCATTAAACAGTCCGAATAACTTTGACGAGACACTGTGTTTTCTTTCACTGAAACATCGTTATTGAATACAAACAAAGGAGTTGAACGATAGATGCCTACACCCTCCCTAACTTGTCTGATCTCACGAACAGAACATTACGAGATGATCAGACGTGTCAGAAAAGGGGAATCTTCATCGTGTCGACGTCATTGCGCGGGTCACGGTACCAGCACGATGACAGAATGGTCATTCTTTTCATACACCCATTCCGCTACCACACTGCCATGATGACCCGTGCTTCTCCTGTCTGAGGGAGAGAGAGAGAAAGAGAAGCATGTCTTGACTATAACTTTTATTCCTGATTATATGCGCGTGCACAAAGGACTTGCTCTTTGTTCCATGGTCACTCGATCCCTGACGACGACGCTCTCGAGCTCTCTTCCGGGTGTTCCAATGCTGCACAAAGAAAGAGTACTATCGTAATCCTGTACGCGTCAAATCGTCATCACAGCCTACCGTATTCGCAGCTTCCGTAAGGGAAGGAATGTACGGCATCCACGAGATAGCGCTTGTCGCAGTAGGGGACCAAGCTCTTCTTGTGTCTCGAAATGGTGTACATTGTTTGCTTTATACTCTGGATGGTGCACTGCTTCTGAGAGACTGTCTTTTCATTGAACAGAGAATTTCGGTACACTTCGTGCAATAAATGGTTCATCACCACGTCTTTCTTAACTCCTTTCGCTCTCGCGGTCTGTTTGTGTGACCCAGCCAAGAGAATGCTGTACATTTTCACTCGGATGGCTACGACTTCCTGAATAACACCTCCTCCCGTCTCGTCTTTGAAGTACCCCATCTGGTTCGCATGCTCGTCGTTGAAAAGCGGGTGGTCCGAGGGATAGGAAGACAGATCTAACTCACTCTCAATCTTCATCAGCTGCTCTTCCAGGCTTTCACACGTGAGAGAAAAAATTATGTTGTCCGTATCGCTATAGATCAATTGCACTGGACATGTCAACGGAGAAAAGAGAGACTCGTAGATGTAGCTGTACATTCGGACTTTGGATATTTCTAGAATGGCAAAGCCCACGTAAAGGGGGTGCGTGCATTTGATGCGACGCTGTTTCATCTCGTATAAGATGCACTTGTCACTCAGAATGAGAAAATGCTGACAGTCGACGGAGCTAGCTTTTCGGAGCGCGGTTTCTTTCTCGTAGGCTAGGGCATACTTTTTCATGCGTCTCACATTTTGTATCGTCTTACCGAACGTACTGTTCGACATGGTTTTGTACAGAAGTCGCTCGAATTTCGTGGACGTGGCATTCCTCAACGCGACGTTCCTCTGCACGAAGGTTCGCAAAAAGTTGTCTTGGCGGAACGAGATGATGCTGTGAACATGTTTTATTTTCATGCCCAACCTCACGTACAGTGCGAGCAATGCATAATGAACGACATAGCGTTCTTTGTCGTAACACGTCAGCAAGAGTTTTTTTGTGGGAGGGGTGTTCAGCGCCAACGCATCTTTCAAGTGCTGCTGGTAGGGGCGGGTCAGTTCGTTCTCGTCCACGCACCTGTGTTCGGGTGCCAGGGGAAAATCCCTGGTGAGCGCGTGCACTTCTTCGGGATACGACAAGTCTACCACGTAGACGTAACCCACTTCCGAATCGTGAGGAATGTTGAGAAAATCGATCTCGCTCCACCTCGAAGGATCGACCCACTCAAAGCCCCCTGTTGGGAGATGGAAAGTCATCGTGTACGGGTACAAACTGTTGACGTCGAGATACTGGATAAAAGTCTTTTCTTTCTGGGGGTCGTAATCGTTGCACCCCTCGTGATTAGCCCGACAGTATGTGTGGAACAGGTCCCCCAAACTCACCTCGGAAAAGCGTGCAACTAAGAAGGCCGCCACTAGATACCCCACTGCTGCCGTTCCGGATCACTTCAGCGCTCTAAGTTTAGCGGCAAAATGTTTTTGTTGTTTCTGCGAATGAATGTAGCCTTTATATGTCCAAATAAAACGCGTATAACTTTCTGTGTCGTGTTTCACTTTTTGGTCCCGTTTTTAAACGTGTTGAGCGATCGGAAGGATCTAGTACACGGCTGCGTGCATCACATAGCGTACCTGTCGTACCAGGCGCCGCCACTGGCGCCGCAGGCGCAGTCGTCCATTTCTCCTTCGGTGACTTGGCCTGGCTTGGACTGTGCTTCAACTGGATCTTTAGCGCGCTACAATCAAACGCAAGCCAACGTCTGGTAACAATGGGATATCTAAGGGCGGCCTCCGGCATTGCACGCATCGGGATAGGAACAAATACATGGGAAAATGGCGACCTTGGGGGACCTGGTGTGGAAGCTGTTACAAATGCCTCCCCTGATTCCCTTCTTGATCGTTTCGTACATCTCTTGGTCACTTATGAGCTCGAGTTTGACTTTGGTGGGCTCCAGAGCGCTGCTCCACGGGTAACTGGTGAGGGACACGGTGCGTAAGTTATCTATCCCATCGGTCTCTAGCGCAATCTTTCTGAAATACAGCACGATGTCGCACAGCTGACAGGTGTCGAGCATGACGTAGAGACGCGTGTAATCTCCTAGGTCCTTGCATTTGAACAATTCGAAAATCTTGAGGGCGTACTGATAGTCCTCGTCCGTGATCTCTTCATCGTTCAGGTCACTTTTGAAAACTTCTTTTGGTGGTACCGTGGGTAAATCGTAGGCTTCGAAACAGTCGATGAAGGTGTACTTTTAAATTCCCTTCTTCAGAAGCCAACGGAAGCGGTCACCAAACATTTGACGGGTGTAATGAAACGCGCTCTCGCCACCGCTGGCGAGCAGCGTTTCTACCAGGTTAGGCAACGAGAAGTTGAAAAACTGCGTGGTATCGCGGAAATGGAGCTCGCCAATATTGAAGCCTCATATTTTTACTGTGGTAGACGCTAAGATCCACGGTTCACCCATATTTAGAACATGCATGTGGCGGAGAAGGAAACTCAAATCGTATTCCGTGTTGTGCACGCACACAACGAGGTCTTTGGTGTTACGACACGTAAGGTTACACGTATCACACAGCGTCGCGACAAAATTCGAGGAACCGGGCCCTACGAAACGGGTGTGGTCGTGATGCGACACCTTCCGCGTATGTCGGTTAAATTGCCACCCGCAAAATTCGCAGTGCGTCGCGCACTCGTGTCGAACAAGGTCTTCCACACTCATGACCAACGATGAGGGAAGACGGTTCAGCCTATCGATTTGTTCCCTACATCCCTTGAGCTCGAGCAAGCATTTTTTTGCCGTGTTAGGTCCCAAATAACCATCTACGCCCATAATTTTCCCATCACAACTTCTCACTAGAACGATGCTATACGAGCTCATCCTGTGCACACTCGAGGCGTCCTTAACGAGCGCATCCTTTTCCAAAACGCTCTCAGTGTCCAATACTGCGAAATAAGGGTAGGGATGCATGTACTGTAGGTTGTTGAAGGAGACGCTCTCCCCCGCTTTTGGCATTTCTAGAATCACTTCATTGACATCTCGACACAGACGTTCGTGCTGCTCCAACGCCCCCCTCGTCCTATAACCGCTCGTGCATTTCTCGCAATAAAAATAGTCACCTCGCCCCATGAAAGTGCTAAATTCTCTGATTCCATAGAAATGCCCCCTAACCTCGAGCAGGTGGACTTTATCCTGATAGAGCGTGCAGGGAACCCGTCCGGTAGATATAGAATTTGTCTGCTCGTCGAACACGTAGATATACACGTAGATTTTGTTTTTTCTCTCCCACAGGGTAATGTCTTCGTAAGTGACTGGGAAGCAGGGTGGCCAGTACGTTACGCGCGTCTCCGGATTCGAAGGATTCATGTATTTGTGGTATCTGATATAATCGTTTGGTTTGTTCCTCAACGGATGCAAGAGTGACAGCACGCTGTACTTGAAACACTCGTTTTTGTGAATCGGTGGGAGTTTGACGTTTGTGAGAGTCTTTGTTTTCTCTTCAACATTTTGCGAAGCTCGATCGTGCACCCAATCCCCTTCGGTTTTAAGCGCATTAGTTTTAAATCGACACATTGGACGTCGTTCGAGGTGAAACCAGACCCTTCTCTCGCATAGTTTTCTACGCATTGCGAGGAGCGTTTCTGCGACAGCAGCATTTATCGCGCCTTCGATTTCTTGTTGGTTATGAACCACTCTCATGTCAAGGTTCACGTGACGGAGATGAGAAGTCAACCCGTCGGCTCCGTCCTTAATGATGAGCGCTTTCGCGGGAAAAGGTGAGTGATTTGCCGCGTTGTTTGACCGCGCTCCTTTTCTCGCATGTTTGCCGTGCACCCGTGTTTAGACTTGTTTAGGGGTGACCAACGAGTGATTTGCCGATGTTTGACCGCGCTCGTGTTAAGCCTTTTCTCGCATGTTTAGACTTGTTTAGCAGTGAGCAAGCCTTTTGTTCGTGTTGACGCATGTTTAGCGATGTGTGCCCAGTGGTTCCCGCCTTGTGTTAGCTGCATAGTGTTGTGACCATAGGTGGGGAGTAACGCGTTACAAAGTAGTGCGTTACCGGTAACGCGTTACATTCGAGTAGTGAAATATGGTAAAGCATTACATTTGGGAGAAAAGTAATGAGTAACGTAACGTCATTACATTTTTACTAACTCACGCATAACGGCGTTATGCGTTACTGCGTGTTTGGGAACATTGCTTCATCGTCTAAACTTGAAAGCTTGAACGAGGACCGTGCCTGTAGACTCCGGGAAAATCTCCGATTTTTTCTATTCATCTTCAACAATGACAAGAAGGTCACATCGGCACCCGCGAAGAACGCAAAAGGACTATTGACCTACCCTGGTTGAGATGTCACCTTTGTTTACCACCTCTATTTTTCACTCCCTTTGGTATTTTTCGGACGAATGGGGTAAAAGCGACAGAAAAATATCCTCTATTGTCTGAACAAGTAACAAGTACCAAGGGATTCGCTGTTTGGATACAAGGACACCGTCTCTATCGACCTTGACAAGCAGCACGCACGTGTCATTAGGAGTCTGCTCAGCCACACAGATGAAAATTTTGAGTGTCAACTACTTCTGCATTGCAATAAATCATACATGTAAGTGTTGTTCATGCGTGACCCTTGTTTGTGCATAACATTGCGTGTATTGATCTGCGGAACGCACTTGTGTGACTCAACCGAAAATGGTACATATTATAAGGACAACTAGCGAAGTAATGCAAAAGTAATGGCATTACTTATCAGAAGTAATGGCGTTAGTAACGCGTTACCTACTATCGCAACAGTAACGAATAACGTAACGCGTTACTTCTTGAAAAAGTAGTGAGTAACGGTAGTGCACTACAAAATAAAAGTAACTTCCCCACCTATGGTTGTGACGCTGTGGTTAGGCCTAACCGATCGCCCCTCTAAGCCTTTTCCTCGATGTGTACTGTTTTCTCCCTGCTGTTTAGCAGTAGCGGTTAGACCTTTTCTCTCGCATGCCTAGACTTGTTTAGCAGTGTTGCCGCTAGTATCTTGTTGTTCTCTGTCTTTCTCGCATAGAGCTATGATGGTGGCACCATCTCGTGTGATGCCTTGCAACTAAGTGGCCACCTGTCGTCGATCTCTGCAACTGCCTGACGCCAACAAGCGCTGCTCACCCCGGAGAGGTTTCTTCGCCACGGCATTGTTGATTTTCGAATAAATTGTTTCTCTCCACTCTATTTCTATCTTTTTATTTATTTTCTACCTATTGTTTTATTATTTATCAGCTCAAGTAGCCGGCAACTCACACAGTGGTCTGGACACGTCTTAGATGCACCCCAATTAGTGTAATGACTCCCTGAATGATCCTAATTACTGTGGGGGGTTCCAAATTGCTCTAATTGCTAATGGACCTTTTCCATATCCGCGTCGCCCCTGGCAGTGGAATGTCGGACGTCGTGTCTTTCCCCTCAATAATGGTGACGCTTTACGAACTGGCACGTACGTTGCGTGGGAAAGTAGCAAAAGAAGATTGGAAGAAACATGCGGAAAGGGTGAAAGCGCATTGTACTCATTACCAGACCTCAAACGTCCGCGTAACCTTGAAACTGATTATCTCCCCACAATGAACATGACCGTAGCCCGCAGCTGGGTCCATGGCGATGTTTTCCGCTCAAAGATGGCGGACTCAAGGGCTGGGCATGCGCATACGCGTTGTCGGAAACGGTCCATTCATGGCGTCCAGATGACTGTGTGAGTTGCCCCTACTTGAGCTGATCCAATACTACTGAAGTTGACGAAACTGGCCGTTTTGCCATTTCGAGTGCCGTTTTGGAGGCGATTTTGTCAAACGCGACCTCTCAGGCTGCTGGGTGGTGAACGATTGAAGAGGTTTCGAAAGTTTTAAAGCCGTCGATCTGCTGCCGAACGTTGCGGTATCCTCTGTTACAATCCCAGTACAAGCCGTTCATAGTATCTTTTTGGCACCATGATACAAGTGATTTGAGTCAAAGGGCCCTGCTGCCGCCTTTTCCAAATTTTGCGGTGGTTCCCTAGTGAAAATGTATCTGAGAGGCCTCTCAGGTCTAATATGTTATGGGACTGAGAGGACCTCTCAGGCCTGTGGACCTCTCAGGCTGACCTCTCAGGCTGGTGGACCTCTCAGGCTGACCTCTCAGGTTGAGAGGACCTCTCAGATTGACAGGACCTCTCAGAAGCTAATGCCCAGATCTGACATCGGAACATCAATGTTCAATTTCGCCATCTACGCTGCACCTGTCGTCGGAGTGGTATAATCATACAGTGCTATGATACACCAGACATAGATACAGACAAGTACATGTCACAAAACTCCACATATATTGAGTTCCTTCGATTGTACAGATACACTCAAGGCATGCACACTGCTATCTGATTATAACAGTTATTTCAAATGTCTTACAGAATTGTGAATATCTAATATTTGTTGAAGGATCGCTCGCAAGAAACTACACGAAACGGTAAATTGCACCAACAGAAACTAGATTTAGCACTTACATGTCTACGAAAGCGTACGAGTCATCATCAACACTGTCGTATTTCACAAAGCGTGAACTCATGGGACACATATTCACAATGTCCGTACAGCGGCGATGAAAAATATTCTTGAGGAACTCTGCTTCTCGGTGATCAAGTTCATCTGTTTTACGTATACTTCGGGACTTCACCGCGATTCACCGTCTAGTTTCCCTTGCTTGCGTAAGCCACCAACTAACTGGAGAGATTGGGTTCTCACCACCTTGTGTTCTCACCATCTGTCACTTCGTACGAGATTCATCTGTAAGAAATACAACTTCAAAATGTCAGTTTAAGTCAGTGTGTAGGCATCGAAATATATAACACACCGTTTGGCACCCAGCGCCGTTGGTAACGTTACGTGGTTGGTAATCTTCCTATCGGCGCTCATAATGCGTGTCTGCGAACAGTAGTAAAAGCCTAAAGTGAAGAGGAATGGCTGTCAATCACAAAAGCATATGTGAGACATCGTCTACATACCTCAAAAACAGTTACAATCTCGAAGACAAAACGCAAATTACTTGAGATCCGCGGCCGACGTCCTCACACTTCAACGTTTCAAAACAGACTGATTCAACCGCTGGCGACTGGCCGAAACGCTTCCACTTACGTGCAGTGCAATAATGCACGGATTGCAAGAACAATAGCTTCAAGGGGGGAAGGCAATACAAGGTTATCACGGCACGTGTTCCTTGAAGGAATAATGCACAAACACGTGAAATATTGCGATCTATTTTCCAAAGCGGACGAGGTAGCATGTTCCGCGGCGCGGAAAACACGTAGCAACTTGCTCTGGGAGGTGTTGCACGACGCACTGTCGCAAAGCTGTCTGAGAGGTCCCCCCAAACCTCTCAGGGCTACATGAATGATTATACAACGTCTTCCAGATTTTCTCTAAGAGGTCCTCTCAGACCCCTCTGTGCTGCCTGAAAGGTCCTACCAGATCTTTCAAGATTTCTTGAAAGGACCTCTCAGACCCTTCAGAAGTGCTAAAGGGTCCTACCAGACCTTTCAAGATTTCTTAAAAGGTCCTCTCAGACCTCTTAGGACTGCTTGAGAGGTCGTCTCAGACCTCTCAGAATTTCGTAGAAGGTCCTCTCAGACCTCTCAGAATTTCTTAAAAGGTCCTCTCAGACCTCTTAAAAAATCCTGAGAGGCCTCTCAGATACATTTTCACTAGGGTTTCCGATGCAATCACAGGAGAGGGGCATAACATAAGCCGTCGCGTCTTTATATGTGTGTAAAATGTCTGCCACCATGATTAAAGGGGTTTTTGTCCGTTTTAAAGGGTTCTGCTGGAACCATTTATGGAGTTTGCGGCCGCGTCCGTGTCGAACCGCAAAAAATACGGGTTCGGTTCGGGTTCGGGTTCACGTTGTTTTGATTTCGTTCCGGTTCGGTTCCGGTTCGGCCACGCCAAGAATCGAACCGGTTCGCAAACCGGTTCGCAGTCCCGAACCGGTTCGTGAACCGGTTCAATGCTTCCGTTTTATATGTTCCATAAAACAGCTTTTATCAGGAAATGCGTGGCTAATAGCTTACTGCTGTTGTCTGCATTGACGTCTCTAGCAGTGAGGTAGCCCTTTAGCGAGAGAAATGAGGAATGGATGAACACTTATTGCAAATAGAGTCCACGCTGTTGAAGCGGTGTAGTCCTGCTAGTTTCTGTTCCCAAAATCTCTTTTTTCACACGCACAGTGCCAGCAAGATACACTTAAAGGAAGCCTAATAAGATGGACAGCGTAACATAGACGACAGTACTAGCCGGCACACTGCCTTCGCAACGTGAATCGATCTGAAACCGTACTGAAGCATGTCGAAAATAAGCCTGCCAGCATTACTCTGTCCGAGCTCACAGCAGTGTACTAGTTAATCCACAACACAAAGGCAATATGTCACGACACAACTGCACTACCAATAAGCAGAACCACATTTACTTTTCAAGCCACGACCAATCAAACAGGCGCCGTTCTGCGTACGCTCCTTCTCCACTTCTCATGTTTCTGACTTGTTTAATTTGTACTGCTCACGTGTAACGGGAAATCTTGGGCGCTTATTTCATCGCATATTCGGCTTGTAGAGCTACATAACTGGCCTACTCCATTCCTGTTTCATTCGTCCGCGTGGCACCTCGTCTCTGAAGAGTAGATGCCGCACCGCGTGCGTGGGGCGCTAGCCGCGGCGCTCACAAGGACAACTGCGCTTCAACATGTTAAAAAGACGCTGAAAGTATACTTCACTACGACGCTGAAAGTGTACGACGAAATACGTCGTCGTCTCACTGCTAGGTGAAAATTTCTGAAATCCATGATATAGGCGCGTGATGATGATACCAATGTGTCTTCGTTCGGGGATAGAGAGGAACTCTTATGCTGACTTCTTTTATGTCCGAACCGTTTTGTTACGAACCGGTTACCGCTATTATTTTTTACGGTTCTGCTCCGGTTCGGGTTCAACAGTGTCATGAAAATTTCGGTTCGGGTTCGGGTTCGGTTCCGGCAAAAATAACGGTTCGGGTACGGTTTTCGGTTCGGGTTCGGGTTCGGTTCGACACCCTGGTTATAATTCTAGTAAAATGGCAATAGCATAAACCGCTGCGAATACGTATATGACACAAGGGGTGTCGACCGTTTTAAAGGGCTCTGCTCCCGAATTGTCTGTATTTTGCGGTAGCCTCTGTTACAATCCCAGTAGAAGGGCATAGCACCAGCCATTGATGATATGTCATTGGCAGCATTATACAAGGGGTCTCGCTCGTTTTGAAGGGCTATGCTGCCATCCTTTTCCGATATTTGCGGTCGCCTGTGTTATGATCTCGGTAGAATGGCATAGTATAAGTTGTTGATAATAAATCTTTGGCAGCATGACACAAGGGGTTTTGCTCGTTTAAGAGGGCTGAGCTGCCACGTTTTCAGAATTTGGCGATCGTCTGTGTTATAACTCCAGCAGAATAGCGTTGCACAAGCCACTGATACTTTCTTTCTTTCGTTCCATGATACAGGGAGTGTCGCCCGTTTTAAAAGGCCTTGCTGCTGCAGTATCCGAATTTTTGCGGTCCCCTCTTGCGCAATCCCGGTAGAAAGGCATAGCGTATAAGCCGTCATGAATATGCCTTTGGTACCATGATACAAGGGGTTTCGTACGTTTTAAAGGTCTTAAAGGTGGTCGATTATGTTGCAATTCCAGTAGAAGAACATCATAAGCCGTTGATAATATCTGTTTGGAACCGTGACTAAAGAGGTTTCGCCCGTTCTAAAGGGCTCTGCTGCGGTCTTTTACGGATTTTGCGGTCGCCTCCGTTACAATCCCATTGGGAAATGCAGTAGCATAAGCCGTCTCGAATATGCCTTTGGCACCATGGTACAAAAGGTTTCGCCCATTTTAAAGGGCTCTGCCGGCGCCTTTTCCAAATTTTGCGGTCACCATTGTTAAAATCCCTGTACAAGGGCCTAGTATAAGTCGTTGATAATGGCTTCGCTATGCAGAATACACCAATGACTCTTTGTGGTGTATTCCATGGATGCCCCTGCCATCATCGGGGTTGCAGAAAGGTTACTTTTTAATTTTCTCAAAGAAGTTGGCGACTGATGCCATGTTTCAGAAGGAGACTGTGGGTCATTTCTTGCAGGTAGACGTGTAAGCGAATCATGGACTTATCTGGTTGATTACCATGAACAGCGAAATTCAAACGGTTTCGTAACGGATATGTACTTTCATCTATGATGTCTTTTCCTCAGACTTTAGCAACAGTGCTCGTAGGTGTCTGTTGCCGTGTAAATGTTCAGACTGCCGGCGATTTGCCGTGCAAGTTCACTTTTGTGCCCCGTATCTTGGCAAGTTTTTTCCCTTGCCGTAGCGGCTCTCTCATGCTGAATTCAAACGGCAGGTATCAACTTTCAGTGCTTTGCGCAACTCGTATCAGCACCGAAGAGCAACGACAATTTCTTCTTTGTCATTGTTGTTGCAGCTGGCACTATCATCAATGCGCATAGAAGCCAAGATGCGGTACCCGGCGTGATAAGATGTCTGGGTGATTTCGAGTGGAGCTAACCATAGGGGGGTATATCTTTATGGATACATATCTATGGGTGGCCAAGCTGTATCAGGAAATATCATGAATTACAGGGGGTGGCTGGAAAAATTCAGGGGGAGTGTACATCTCCCTCGGGGGAGGGGTGTAATGAAACCCCTGGAAAGGACCGGCAATTATAGCAAATAATAATAATAATAATAAAATAAAGGTTAGCCATGCAAAAGAGCCAGCTTATACAACGGCTTACAGACGGTGGTGTAGCGTTTGTCAGTTCACGTAATCGCACAATCGCGCTAACGTCTTGTAACCTCCTAACAGTGGTGCAAAAATAGGGGGATAAAAGCAGTTGTTGACCTTGAAATTACAGAAAAAAGGAAAATCAGCCTCGTTACTAGTCAGGCGCATCCTATTCCCAATACATGCATCAAACAAATGTGGCTGTATTTGATGCACCCTCCGGTGGGCAAAATTAATCCACAGACTCGACCACTGTGGCGTCGCTCATGATCGCAGTTGTCTCACGACGTAAAGCCCCAAATTATTATTGTATTTCATGCAGTCATGCCTTTCCACAGGAATGTTTCATGTTGAATTCCAATGGCAGATTCGGAGCGTTTCCAGAGCAAGTTTTGTTGCTCCGCCGAGAGCAAGTCTGTTCGATTGGCAGATTGGGAACAGTTCTAGAGTCTTCCAATGGAAGCTTCGGAGCGGCATTCGAGCCAAGGTCGCCCCAGGGAGCAACCCAGACTGGTCCCCCAAAATAGGCAGATTCAACCGGAACTCTACGTGACGTGTCACTTGTCGCTCGTGCTTCCTATTTCCTGTCTCTGCTTCGGCAACGGCTTCGGCAACATGGCCGCTTCCCGACGCGTCTTCGCTGTGACTAGTATTTCGCGTCGTACGTTAGCAATTTTGTTTCTTGAAGAAAGCAATAAGCCAGACATCACCAGGGTAATGTAAGGTAACCAGGGTAAGGAGATTAGGAGGACCTTGATGTTGCAAAACATGGCGTTGTATTTGAACATGAGTACAATCTTCTTCTTCTTCTTCATCCGTCTCTGGCCAACCAACTAATCCACCAAGGAAGATTGGCCAGGGCTAAACTCCAAGTTGGGCGCAAGTGTTCCAGTCGCAGATTCGGATCACTTGCTCTATTCGTTACAAACGGATAAGTTACAAGCCTCATGGCGACCGAGCTCTCCCCCGAGCGTCCAACACTTCGCGCGCTCTCCCTCTCTCTGCACAATGTTGTGAGTCTGATCACGCGGAGGCCACTAAAAGTAGGTTTGATGCTCACAGGCCAGATCAAACCGCTCCACTGCGAGTTGCCACTTGCTCCGACTCTGCCATTGGAATTCAACATCAGTCTTGCCACAGAGGCTCTCTCGAGGAAACGCAGCAAAAACAACCGATGTCGATTTGGAGTACCAGCTATTCGTCAAAGCGAATCCCATGTAAATTGTCGGACCAAATAAAGCACGTGTCAAGTTTGAATTTGACATGCTTGTCGCTCTGTAATAGCACCGTAACGTAAGAGTAACTCGTTACTGACGAGTAACGGGAGCGCGTTCCGTTTGCTGCTTTGGTGACGGGTAACGTATTTAGTTCCTTTTTTTTTTCGTGGTAACGAGTAACGGTATTTAGTTCCTTTTTGTTCGGTAATGTGTACAGGTCTGGCTCCACTGCAATCCCGTGTTGTAAACTAACAAGCTACAAATAAATCTTTCTGATCAGTTCAGTTGTGACTCATGTCTTGCAGCATAACATTGAGACCTGTCTCATTTCTACTGTCCATATCTCGTTTCAGCTCTGTAATGTGGTGTAGACGTACATTGAACTGCACAATGGATAACTGGGATAGGCAAAGCATGGCTGTGAACTTTTGCATTATCTTCAGAACTTTACAGTGCAAGAATGTGTAGACTATGTCTGTTTGGACTTAACATATTGGAGAACGGACAGGGACAAGGACAACAAACACGGAGAGCGTTCAAGTAGCAACATATTTATTTGGACTAAGGGTGTCTGCCCAAATAAACCAGATGCTAGTTGAACGCTGTGTGTGTTTGTTGTACTTGTCCCTGCACGTTCTCCATCATGTTCAACTTCGTAGTGATGCATTCAGGTGCAAGGCCCTGATTCCCATTTGCTTATGGGATGGGTTAATGCATCAACTGCTAGCAGCCTAGCCAGCAGATCCAGGGTGGACATCAGACATGCACAGGGGAGGGTCAACATAACGTTCCCTGAAATGCAACAGCAGCACAAGTGAGAGGCAAATGAAACAGCAACTAACCCACACGAAATATGTGTGCAATAACAAGTGGTTTATAAAACAATTTCTCCCTGATGCCACTTTGGACATCTTTGTACATAAATGTAAAGTAGTAGAAAATCCAACGAATTGGTTAGGAAATGTGACAGGAAGCGCCTCTGGAGGATAGCTACCAATATTTTGACTGCTGTTCTTCTGTGCATTGTCCTCATCATTGCCAGAGTATTTAAAGCGCATGGAAGGGCTCGAGAACAAATATGATGGGAGAATTAGAAATACAAGCCCTGTGCAGAATATGAACACATCTCAACAAAAGACACATAAGACAGCCTCAAAGTTTGGCCTCTCAGTGTGCTTAAGTGTTAATTACATAAGTACATAGAAACATCTACAGTACAGTAGGAAATAGAAACAATAGGAAATAGTATAGAAACAGTAGGCAACAGAAACAGTTACGGGCATGAGGCTTCTACTGTCCAAAGTTGTACCACATAAATGTACTCATGAAATTCATAGCAAGAAATAAGAAATGCTGCTTTTGTGCCCTTAAATACTGTGATTTCGTTAGGGCAGACACTTTCATAATGTCAAATATGCGAAGCGCCTTTGCAACATTCATGCCCTAAAGGATAATGGCTGAGCACAGGAGGATGCATCCCTGTGACCTATTTTCTACCCAGGGCTGGCTTGACCATGTGCTCTGGATGCCGCAGCTGCAGGCAGTTGTTGCTTTCAGCCATGCCCCTCTCGTTATTATGACGTGAGCATTGCTGTTGGGGCAAGATGGGCCCTTCGACAAGGGTTCAACAAGGGACATAGTTTTGTTCAACTTAAGAAGGAAACGAAATCTAGTTCGTCCGCTCTCAAATTATTACTGCACGGCAAACAGGATTGTTCGATGCAGAGAGGTTACGCTCAATCGCTGCGCCAGATAATGTAATTGTATCTCTTTCACTATTGCACTATTGCATCTTATTCTTGTGTGAGAAAACTCCAAATTGTACTATTGTACTTCGTTGTCTCCAACGGAACATGTCTCAACTCAGCTACGAGATACAAGAATTCTGCATTTAATCTGAAATGTAGACGGATATCGGTATAGCTCATGGGCACACTATAAAAGTATGATCTACGTCTCATGCGCATGAGATTTCGCGATGCTGTTACTGTGACTATGTACTCCTCGCTAGACAAGATGTATTCAGATATGAGGTCAGCCAGTACCTGAGCTCCCTGTTATTTCGGAAAGGGGAAAGCTCAGATCCTGAGGGTCAGTCGGGCTGTACCTGGGGATATTAATTTGCTTTTGTGATGCTATACATGTCACTTCGGAGTGGCATGTAGCACAACATCAGCAGTACGTTGACGGGTAGAACTCCTGCGAACCTGTATAAGGAAGTACGAAGGGAATTGCCTCAAGACGAGAGCCGCCGATATTTTGAAGAGACTGTTTTTTTCTTATAGGCACCGTCCTCATCATTGGCATGGCATTTAAGGGGTTACCTAACCCTTTAAAAACCATGCCAAGTCTAAGTGCGCAGGTCGGAAGAAGCGAGCGTGGTCTCCTATTACGAGCCTCTGTGGAAAGACGTGCTCGTACGAGGTGGGCCCTAGCGCCATCGTCTGCTTCCTGAGAAGGTGTGCGGATCTTGATGGCTGATGACGGTGGTCGTTGTGAAATTTGGGATGGTAGAAGGCCCAAATATTCACCGAACTGAGGTGTTCGTATTTCAGGTCACCAACTATAGAGGGAGACGTTGTTCCTCTACATCAGAGCCGTATATTAAAAGGGAGTCTGGCCATTAATGGGTCATGCCTATACCTGAAGCTCCACCCACTTTTTCAGCTTTCCGACCAATGAAGTCTTGAAATATGGGGCGCTATCAATCAGCCTGTCCTCACTATTTGCCCCCCTATCCAACATGGGCAGCGCCATTTTGGGTGGCAAGTGGATTGGATGGGATTGAAATGGATACCTCTCGCAATCTGCAAAAGTAGTGGATTGTTGGTGCAAATTTGATAAGCGCCACCTAGGGAGCGTAAGGCACGTCGGGAATTGTCGTCTGCTTCCGTCGGTGTACCGCTGCCGGCAGAACCACCTGCTGGGACACATTCTGTTGTCGGTATGATTTTTAAGCAAATCTACATGAATAGTTGGAATATAAGAGGCAAGAATGTTTATATCCATGAAATCCAGCTATCCAGCTATTAAAAATAAGATTGTACAGCACAGCGCCGTTTTTGTTATGATTTCGTCGTGATCGCCGTGTTCACTAGGCCTAACACCGGCGACAAAACGTATTATTTTCAGTGAGATATCGATGGATGAGCATAAGTTGAAACTGATTTTCGAGAAATTTATATCAGGATGTACATTTGCAGCATAAAATCAGGTTAGTCTGTGAAAATTTTTTGTCACGAAATCCCCGCTTCACTGTGTTTGTTTTCGTCGCCATTTTGGGTGGCAGTATGGTGTCATGGCGACCCCCTTGGTAAAATGGAAACGAATCAGACGAGCGAAACTGTGATTGACAGGTTGAGCCTCTTTTTGTGACTCCTCCCAATGGCCAGACTCCCTTTTAATATACGGCTCTGCTCTACATGTACTGCAGGGCCGAATGTGCTGGGGAATATCTCAACCCATGAACTCGCTCCGACGTGACCGTATGAACTAACGAGGTAGCGCGTGGCAGCAGGGCCACATCGTCGTCGTCGACGGGCCACCACGCACTGCGCCGACCGGTCAGCACAACGGGCGCCACAGCAGTTAGAAGAAGAAGAAGAAGGCTCGCTCCCATTGCGAAAAGTGCTAGGGCATCTCCTTCGTTCCCTAGCTCCATGGAGGGGGAGGGGGGCACAGGGATGCTCTACACTTGCGAGGCGGTTTACCACAAAGGGGTCTCTCACGTTGTGCTGTATTTCATTTATTTGATATTCGAAACATCCGTACGTCTTCATATGTATTTAATTACTTTGTTTCCATAAGTCATTTTGAACGTGTTGCGTAACTGCCGTTCCCACGAAATGGCCAGCAGCTGATACAGCAATAAGGCACTTTACACCAGGCGAGGCCGGATTCCCCGAAGAGCTGTGACAATAAGAACAACCGCAAGACCATTTCAGAGCTGTCGCGATGCGAGTTTACGCCCCGGGCAGGGCAGATCTGAAGCGTCCCCCCCCTCCCTCACTGCCCTCAAAGGCCTTGCAAACAAACAAACAAAAAAAGAATACGCCCATTTACACTGCCGATACCGTTGTAGAGCGAGGAACGAGGCGACCAGGCTCTACTGAGGTTGATGGGTTTAATGACGGTTAATGGCGATGAACCGAAAACGAAAGCTCGGGTCGGGGAGGGGGTGCAGTTCTGCGCGTAACCGTTGGCGGTGCTGGTGATGAGGATGACGATGCTGCTACAGGGCTCCCCTTGTGGCGGATGACAAAGCCTGCGAAGAGGGCCACAGTGTCGGGTCCCCGCGGAAGATCCAGGCGGAAAAACTTCCCGGCTCGTGAGATGACCCTGTAGGGTCCGTCGTAAGGTGGCTGAAAGCTGGTGCGCACCGAGTCCCGGCGCACGAAGACGTGGGTGGCTTGATGAAGGGTGGTGCTCACGAACACGCCTGTTGCGGGACCGGAGCGGGTAGATGTGGGCTTGATCCTGGAAGAATGCTCCGGGAAGGCGGAGCGGGCAGCCGTAGAGCATGTGGGCCGCGCTGCAGCCGTCCTGGCGGATAGCGGCGCGAAGGCCAAGCAGGACGAAGGGAAGACGCTCTTGCCATGTTGTGCCGCCATGGTCATTGGCGCGGAGGGAAGCCTTGAGCTGCCGGTGAAGGCGCTCGACCAGGCCGTTGGCAGCCGGATGGTAGGCCGTGGTTCGGATGTCATGGGTTCCGAGGGCGCTGCACACGTGACGGAAGAGGGGCGATTCAAACTGGCGTCCTCTGTCCGTGGTGACAGTGGGCGGGACGCCGAATCGGGAAACCCAGGAGAAGAGGAATGTGTGGGCCACTGTTTCTGCTGTGAATCGGCGTTACCTCCGGCGTGCGGTTAAACCGGTCGATGCAAGAGAGTAGGTAGCGGTAGCCCTTGGCCGGAGGAAGCGAGCCGACCAGGTCGATGTGTACCTGATCCAAGGAATCTGGCGGAAGGAACCGCGATGGTGTGGCTGTGGATTTTGGACCACTGGCACGCAAGGCAGGCGCGCGCCCAGGCACGGACATGGGCATTCATGCGAAGCCATATGTAGCGCTCAGCGACGATCTTCTGCGTTCCGCGCACGCCAGGGTGGGACAGCGAGTGGAGGGCGTTGAAAACAGGCCGGCGAAAGTCCAGGGGAACGAAAGGGCGCGGGGTACCAGTAGATGTGTCGCACCATAGTCTCGCCGTCGAACCGGGGAGCGAGATATCCCGAAAAGTGGTGGATGAGGCGGGGGATGAACGAAGATCGGCGAGCTCTTGATCAGCCTGTTGCGCTTGGGCGATGCCGTACAAATCGACCGCGGGGGGACGGGTTGAGGGACGCCGATCGCAGGGCGAACATGAGAGACTTGTGGTCTGTGTACAGCACAAACGGGCGGCCCTCGAGAAAATGGCGGTAGTGTCTGCATGCCAGGTAGGCGGCGAGGAGCTCACGCCCAAAAGTGCTGTAGCGTGTTTCTGCTAGCGAGAGGCGCTGGGAAAAGAAACCGAGAGCTTTCCAGTGGCCATCCTGACGCTGCTGCAAGACGGCGCCGACAACAGCAGTGGAGGTGTCGACGAACAACGCAGTCTCGGCGTCAGGACGAGGATGGTGGAGCAACACAGCATCTGCCAGAGCCTGCTTGACCTCTGCAAACGCGCGGTCTGCTGCCGGTGTCCACTTCAGGGGGCAGCACGGATCTCTTTCGGATGGTCAGCGCCGAGAGCGAAAGGTTGGAGCAAGGCAGCACAGCCAGGCACAAAACGTCGGTAGAAGGTCACGAGGCCGAGGAATGAACGGAGCCCTTTGCGAGAGGTGGGGGTAGGAAAGTCTTGGATGGCCTGGACCTTAGATGCGAGTGGCCGGATGCCTTCCGGGGTGGTGGTGTGTCCCAGGAAGGTAAGGGTGGTAATGCCAAACTCGCACTTCGTGGCATTCATGGAGACTCCGTAGTCCTTAAGGCGCGAGAACAGGTCGCGCAGGTGGGCGCGATGAGCCTCCGGAGATGGACTTGTGACGAGGATGTCATCCATGTATGCGAATGCGAAGTCCAGGCCGTGGAGCACTTCGTTAATAAATCGTTGGAATGTCTGCGCGGCATTACGCAGGCCAAAGGGCATCCGCACGTATTCGAAGAGGCCAAAAGGGGTGGTTATAGCCGTCTTCGGGATGTCAGGGGGATGCACGGGAATCTGGTGTTAGGCTTTGATAAGGTCTATCTTGGAGAAGATGGTCGCTCCGTCAAAATTCGCCGTGAAGTCCTGAATATGGGGAAGCGAGTATCTGTTCGGTGCCGTGACGATGTTGAGTGCACGGTAGTCCACACATGGGCGCCAATCACCAGGTGTGGAAAGCGGAAGTCCACGGGCTGGATGAAGGTCGAATGATCGCAAGTTCGAGCATGTGCTCAAATTCCCTCTTCGCAATGACATGGCGCTCGGGAGCCAGCCGTCTGGGTCGAGCAAACACAGGCAGGCCCCGTGTCAGGATGTGGGGAGTGACGCTGTGGTGAGGCGGGCAAGAGGCGTGCGATTGGCGCAGGACAGCGGGGAACTCCGTGACAATGTCGGCGAAAGCAGTGGGCAACTGTAGCCGTATGGTGGGACTAATGGCGGCTATATGCGCTGGGGCTCCATGAACGTGCAAATAAGTAGTGTTGTCGACGAGGCGCTGGCGCCGAATATCCACAACGTCGAAATGGTGGAGGAAGTCGGCGCTAAGAATTGCGAAAGGGAGGTCGGCGATGGTAAAAACCCAACGAAATACTGCGCGCAGGCAGAGGTCAAGGGTGACGGAGCGTTGGCCGTAGTTGATATGCTAGACTTGTTGACGGCCTGCAAAGCCGAGTCTGGACGGCGGAGGCGTTTTTCTGCGGGGGTTGGTGGAACGACGCTGACGTCAGCCCCGGTATCCACTAGGAACCGACAGCCGGACACGCGGTCCGTAATCCGGAAGAGCCGGCTGTTGTCGCCCCCAGCCATGCCAGCCGTTAATGGTTGGGGGAGCGTTTCCCGGCCACGAGCAAGGGACCTGGCAGTTTCTTGCGGCATCGCCGAATTTACGATGGTACCAGCAGAACTGGTGCTGAGGGGGCGAAGGAGACTGGTAACGGGATGGTGAGCAGCGACGGCAAAAGGAGCGCCGCGGGGAACGTGGTTGCTGGGCGAGAACGGCGTCCACCCGGTTCGCCAGGGCCGCCACCGTGGTCTGCAGTTGCTGGAGCGACGTGTTGATGGCTTTGATGGCAACGTCCACAGGTGGAGGGGAACTGCGGGGAACCAGAGCGGCAGGCCAGCGAAATCCAAAATGCGGGCCGCCATCTTCGCCAAGTTATCCAGGCGGGAATTTTCGCCGGCGGCCAAGATCATGCGTACATTGTGGGGTAAACGTTGTAAGAAAAGTTCGGGTAGTATTGAATCGTCCGTGATAGGGTTGCCAGAGAGGTCGCGCATGCGGCGTAGTAGCTGTGTGGGCCGCCGACCGCCGAGCTCTTCACTGTTGAGAAGCTGCTGCAAACGACGCTCCTCAGAAGCAGACGTACGGCGAATCAACTCGTCCGTTAAGGTGTCATAGGGCAACTCGGCATGAGGATGGATGATTAGATCGCGGACTTCCGCCGCAGCCTCGGGAGGAAGGTTTGCGATGGCGTAGCCAAACCATGATGCCTGAGATGTGATGTGACGTCCGTCGAAGAGAACCTCCGCCTGCGCGAACCAGAGCTGAGGGTCTGAGATGGAGAAAGGCAGCAGGCGGAGCGGTGCACAGAAGCTTCAAGCGGTGGAAGTGGCGGTGGCCGGTTGGGAGGCGAAGGGCTGGTGGAGTGCTGGTCACCGTTCATGATGGTGGAACATTCGAACTCACGTCCTGGTCACCAAATGTGGAGGAGGTGGTGTTCCCCTACACGAGTCCTGACAGGCGATGATGGAATGTCCCAGCGGGCAGATGGATGTGGGCTCACGCTGGGACGGTGCCACGTTCGGGTCACCAGTTGTAGAGCGAGAAAAGAGGCGACCAGGCTCTACTGAGGTTGATGGGTTTAATGACGGTTAATGGCGATGAACCGAAAACGAAAGCTCGTGGTCGCGCGCAGTTGGGTCTGTTGGGCGCGGTTGGTAAGTAAAGCGCTGAAAGTAGTGTTCTGTGTAGTGTGGTGTGGTGTTGTCCTGATTGTCTTGGCTTTAGCGCTTTTAGCAGAATGTTTGTGGCAAGATTATCGTGTTGCACTGGTCGCCCTTCATAGACAACGTCACTTTGAGGTCATGGAACATTGTTTATATTCCGTTTTAGCGTATGCCGACATGTTCACATCGGGATGAGACCAAGATATGAACATATTTTGCCAGGAACACTTCTACGGCGCCTTTTACGTTACGTAGTAGGTTATTCCGCCGAGGTATGACGCATCGCATCGGCTGAATGAGTCATAGCGCCGGTGTCATTATCGGATCATGTTCAGAAGTACGGCGCGTCATTTGCAAGTCTACATGCTCCACAGCAAGGATATCAAACAAAACTTAACTATGAGGTCGAGCAAAGTTAGCAAACGTCGGACGAAAGCACGAATCGCAGTGTTGACAAACATGTTTGCCGCCGAACATTGGCCGCGGCCATATTTATGATGACATGTAATGTTGACGTTTACAATGAAGTGTAGCCAAGACATGTCCGAAACAAATTTCATTGTGGAGAGCACGCTTTCTGTCGTGGAATATGTGAGTAGTACTAT
This sequence comes from Ornithodoros turicata, assembly GCF_037126465.1. Taxonomy (NCBI): domain Eukaryota; kingdom Metazoa; phylum Arthropoda; class Arachnida; order Ixodida; family Argasidae; genus Ornithodoros; species Ornithodoros turicata. The sequence goes on along the minus strand of NC_088201.1, from coordinate 70,277,465 downwards.
TAGGGTGAGAAACAACGGCAATGAGAAACGCCGGCTCCCCTGGCAGGGACGCGCCACCGTCGCGTCTGGTCCGTTCGCGAATTTTTTCCCGCGCACGGCGGGCGGCGCGTGTGCGGAGGGTTGTCCGCGCGCTTATAACATGCATATACATGCAAAGGGGAGTCATACACAAAAAGTACAAGTTGAAATATATTTATTAAAGTCAATAGTGCCAGGAATTATGTTGAGACTCTGTGTGAAGAAGAAACCCAGCCAAAAAACCTCAAGCAGAAGAAACACAATACAATACACATATCAAAGATTATACTTATTACAGGTATGATGTAATAGCATTGAAGAGGTATGACACATCAAACACAATATTTTTTATTAATGGTAATCATACACACAAGTTTCCAATGAATCGGAATTAAAATGAATTAGCACATTTAATCAAAGAAGATATTCTTAATCAATTGGAGTACAATCAAAATTACAAGTTTTATTATAAAAAGTCTAACATTCCTATACGTGAGCACCATCATTGCAAGAGTGGAGTTTTAATTTCAATTACAAGTTCTGATCTAAGCAATTTCGAGCACAATAGGAAAGCTAAGTTTAATATTCTAACATGACGCAATTAATCAGTTTCTTATGAAGTAAATAGCCCACATGCAAGGAAATAATTCGAATCAACACGATCAACAGATAGCGTTAATATAGAACCAAACCGACATATCCTCCAACATGTAGGGAAATAATAGGTAAACTATACCATATCGAAACGAGAAACGGACACCACATTTAATCAAAGAAGATATTCTTAATCAATATGATTACAATCAAAATTACAAGTTGTATTATAAAAAGTATAATATTCCTATACATGACCACCATCATTGCAATAGCGGGATTTGAATTACAAGTGCCGATAGATGCATGTAATTGATTGTGAACAGCAGAGAACTTGGAATACTACGGAACACGAACGACACGAACACAAGAGGAAATAAAATGTATAACACACTACGTTTAATCAAAGAAGATATTCTTAATCAATATGATTACAATCAAAATTACAAGTTGTATTATAAACGGTCTGAGTCGCGATCACTATTATCGCAACACTAATAATTTCCTCATCATATTTCTTGTTAGCAGTTTTAAGTAATTTCAAGGACAATAGGAGATCTAAGTTGCATATATTTTGTTCGAACATGGCACAGCTTTTAATTAATCAATTTCTTATTAAGTGCATAGCGCAGACGTAAAGAAATAATGAGAAACAACGCAATCAACAGATAGCATGAATAGAGAGCCAAACCTGCGCACCATACAACACGTAAACAACAGATAGAGGAAGGAATATAATAGCGAAACAATCTATCGAAACGAGAAAACATTACAAATTTAATACCCAGACTAGCACAGGCTTAGCGCTGAAGAGCAGAGGAACACTCTAAGCGGCGCCACGAAAACAACAACACAGGAAAATAATATATCATTAAACCATCACAAAATCATCTTTGTGATTTAATCTAATCGAACACCATACAATTTTCATATATATATTTTATATATTCATTTCATTCATTCATATCATATATTCTAACGCTACAAACCTTACATTGATGGAGGCATCCAGCACACAGACACCGTACCTTATGTGAGAAGATCTAGGTTTTCTTCAAAGCCCGTAGACATTATCTCTCTGTCTATACGACCAAAGCGAAGCAACTGTGCATGCTTTATCACCCAAAGGGTAGGCGGTAAAACGCTATTCTTTAATCAATCAAGGTCAGATAAGATACTGCGAAGACGATATATTTCTGTACATCGCAAATAGATGTTGGCATTATTGGAGGGGATCACTATCTTTTCTGATCCTTTCCTTGAAACGGAAGTCTTTCATCAAAGTGGATGACAAGTCGGCGAAGTTTCTACGGAGGCGATATTTTTATTGAACATTTAGAGAAAGTCGAAATTATTCAATGATAGAAACAATACTCAATCAAAACGAGACACAAATTTAATGTAATCATTTTTTGTAATATCTTGGAACAGAAAGGCATTCCCAGATCAGAGATTCTTTTTACTAATGTCAATCGAGTGAACACCTGAAACAAAGTCAAAACAATAATTAATACAGACAAATCATTTCTAAACAACCAGCGTGAATACACACAGAATCTGTTCAAGAACTTGTCTTTCTCAATGAATAAACAGGATCAAGTAGTGGAATCAAACGATAAAGTGAGTGATGAAAGCCGACGACCTCAACACCAACATCAAGTTAGGGAAGGGAGGATTCTAGTGCGGTCTTGTACAATCATTGAAAGCACACGTTTTTTTCTTACTCGTCACATCTTTTTGTAAATCAGTTTCTATAATTATCACGGCAAGTGCATATTAATAACATTCTAAACCCGATAATAAATTTGAAACAATAAAATGAACATAGATATCCTTTTAATTAAGTGTAGAGGCACACTCGAAAACAGAACAGACAATTGCTCTACATTGAAGAGATGGACGGATTTTGTACTCGTTACTATAAGTCATGGGTAGAAAACATCAATAAGAGATTGTGCAAGTTCGTCGCAACAAAGTGCAAGTTGCTGAAGCGATACAAATACGGCGACAACGTATCGATTGCATTAATCAACGCTGGATTCAAGCGACCAATAATAAGACATCATTATATAATGCATTCTGAATTCATCAATCAAGACAACAAACGAAAACTTTAGAGCTTGGAATAGGACAATTGTAATTTATCGAAATAAACAAGTGTATAACTGAAATAATAAATGTAATCTTTGTCGTCAATATAATTAATTCTACGCATCGCAATGAAAACAGTTTGTATTTAGCATGGTTAGATTGAGAACAATGATTGCTAAGGAAACGAATATTCTACACTATGTGCAAGAATTATCATATGGAATCAGAGCTGACCATCAATTAGGTTTTACCCGACTACACTCTGTACAATTTGAGCACCCGAAGGATATAATTGCCGGAGAAGGATCGATCATTGAAATTTAGAGGGATGATACATCAGTCTTTGTTTACAAAAGAGGATCACTAATCTATTGTGGATACTTCATACATATTTCATGAGTTGAATTCCACAGTGCATGTATATTTCTCAAACAGTTGGACTAGCTCTCTTATGCATGAGCAAACGACAAATGTATAATTCAAAGTACGTCTATAACATGTTTTGACAATATGTGTTAAAAGGAATATATCAAATGCTGCGATGCAAATTGAGGATTTTACAAGCATGATATGCAGGCGAAGTCTACATTTCTATTCACGTAATCTTCGTAACACAAGGCACACAAACGTATATGAGATAAATTCTAAGTGGCAATCAGATTTTGCGAGAAGCCAATCACACAACTGTCATTAGAATGGTTTAACCAATACATAATGAGGATGAGCACTATGCATAAACACAATGGAAGATACGTAACCTTAATTATAATGAGCAGATCAGCACAGGTCACGTATAAACGTAGATCCAATTCACGAAATGTACTGGAGGTTTCCCGTAGCCATACTGAAAAACTATCACCCTATTCTTAGTGTCGTAGCATCCGGGCACTACAGATGGAAAGGTCATACTTTAACTTTATAAGTTTTTAGCCCATAACGTGGTAAAACGCAAACTCAACACTAAGGCAAATTTTCTTGTTTAAATTTTCGAAGTCAAAACCGTATACTCTTCCTTGCATTTTTTAAATATATAGTTGAAAAGTTGTGCCTATAGTCACACGTACTTTATGTTGTAGTCTTGCGTGGGTGGCGGAGCATCAGGGAAGCGACACGCACACAGTGAAGCAGGTGACAACCAATAATGCGTTTATTGCAAAGTGCGCAGCCTTTTATCAACTCAACACACGGGGCGGTGCCCTCTGTTGGGTGCCCTCAGATACAGTTATCATCAAGGTCGGTCTTCCGTTATCACATTCCTTCCCCCTTACTTTTGAGGCATCAAACATAACTAGTAAATACATGAGCATGTACTGACATACATTTTTCATTTTCTGAAGTCTGGTGCTTGGTAGCGGTCCCGAAGTCTTGAAACGCGGGAGCTTGTGAGGATGACTAGTGTCTCGTGTTGCAGCGTTGTAGCTGATGTGGAGGGGAATCCAAGTTCATCGTTCCCAGCGTCTTGCGTTGCAGGCTGTCCACTGGGCGACCTCTGAAAACGCCGAGTGGAGGGGTTCCGGGTCCTTTCCGGGGTCGCAGCCTGCTTGTCCGGAGGCGGGGTAGGCGGAATATCGCGACGGTGGATGTCAGCTACATCCGGCGGCTGCTGGGCAGATGGACTCGGAGCCCTGGTACTTGTCACTGGCACCTTATGCTTTGCAAAGGTCTCTGGAAACACTGATCGACAGCGCAGATGATCACTATGCACAAACCCGTCCTGTTCGTTTACGTTCACCACAAACGTCACAGGGCTAACCACACTCACAATTGTCCCTTCTTCCCAGGCGATACCTTCTCCTCGTACGGTCTTAACGTAGACTGGTTGTCCCTCACTGAACAATCTGGGCTTGCGGCGATGCAAACTTTTCTGGTGATCAATGCCTTGATTGTTGCGCATATCATCTAGGTAGCTTGGTTTAAGTAGCGATAATATAGTACGTGGTGTACGTTTTAGAAAAAGTTCGGCTGGTGCCTTACCACCCTGTTGAAAAATCCCACAAAACTTCGATGTGGGATTCTGGTGTAAGATCCCCACATCGCATATTGATGTGGGATCTCATATCGATGTGGAATCTCATATCTCATACTGACGTGGGATATCATATTCCAAATCGATGTGGCGTCCCACATTCCATATTAATGTAGCATCCCACATATTGATGTAGGGTCCCACACCCCATATTTTGTGGGGTCTCATGTTTCTCGTAACAGATATGCGTCTAAACAATAGCATGCCCGTGACTTGACACCGCAGCAGCAGCAGAGCACCTTGGGATGATGTGAAAGCATACAGTGCACATATAGAAGTGTTAACATTTGTTTTTTTATTGAGGACATTTAGCATCCCACGCATACTGTGCACGGAACGAACCTTTCCTTATTGCCTTTTCTTCCTCATCTTGCACAACACTGTCTATATACTTGTTGAATGCATCTGAAACAGTAGCAAAGAAAAAATCGTAAGACATCAACAGTTCAATGGATGACACTGGTGCTCGACAACATCTCCTCTACCCCACGACTGCGCTTAAAACTGTCTAGTAAACAGAAATAAGAAGAAAAAAAAACATACTGTGCAGCATGAAAACTACGGCGTCGTAGAACCCCCGCTCCATTTCTCCAATCCAGTGCGCAGATCGGACAGAGGTGTGAAGTCCTTTATGTCAGTTGGCTCGAAGTGGTCGATCAAGCTTGCAGGCAAAACCGCTGCCATCTTATCTTACTTGTATTTCACTAGCGCACGCAGTTTGTCCTGCTTAAAAAGTCCCGCACAACACGGCGCACACCCGCTTCTGAACACGACAAACAGCACGAAAACGTAGCAATGAACAAACCAAATGCAGAGTGTGCACACACCAGAGAAACAACGTGGCACAGTGTTGCAAGACGCAGTCTGTGAACACGTTTTCTAGCGGTTTCGGAATCGGCTGATTCACATACAACCCTTAGCACAATGTGAAGGGTGATTTTGAAGGCGATATTATTATTGCAGCCATGAATTTTATCGATTTTGCACAAACTCACAAAACGGTAGCACTTATTGCAAAAGTGCAGGAGCTCACATTCCAGATTAACTGCGAAATACAACAAAACAAAATCAACAAACTATCCAGCTTTTGAAGTATTTGGGTACATGAAGTTGTGCTCAGAGAGTACTTAATTATACAGTAAACTAATGACTTCTAGTTAGTTACGTCTGAGGTCTGGGAATGCATACAGCATGAGCCCAGGCACACCAAGCGACAATGTGCTGTCATGCACCTGACAAGTGAGACTGCTGGTGTCATACATGAGTGGTCTCACATGCAAATAATATGGGACATGTGGGATCCCAAATCTCCTACATTGATTCCTATGTGAGGCCGATATGAGATGAGATAAAGGACATGTAGGACAACCATGTCCTGTATGGCTTCTCACATCACATGTGGATTCCTACATGTTCCACGTCCATTTTCATATGAAAATCACATGAGATATGTAGGATCCTACATGTCTCACATTGATTCCTGTATGAAAAAATGTAGGATTTTTCAATAGGGCAGTTACTGTAGACAGCGTATTCCTGTACGCCATGAGGAAGCTGTCGATACGTTCAGAGATTGGTCTAACCTGACCAGAGTTGTGGTCCTGAAGGACTTGCTTTCGTAGTGTCTTCTTTGTCGTCTGTACCAGGCGCTCCGCCGCACCGTTAGATGACGGGTGGTGTGGTGGCCTCTTGGTGTGTTTCACCCCGTGAGTTTGCATGTATTCTCGAAACTCTTGCGAGGTAAATTGCGGCCCATTATCACTTACAATTTCTTCAGGATAGCCGTAGGCTGAGAAAAGCTTCCGGAGCCTTGCAGTTGTTGCTGTGGTAGTGGTCGACTTCATGCTAAGAACCTCGACCCATTTTGAATACGAGTCGATGACAACTAAAAGGTTGACCAAAGTGTGTGTTGCGAAATCTAGATGAATCCTTTGCCAAATCCTGGCTGGGTATGTCCATGGCTGATGCGGAGCTGTCGGCACGCCGGCTTGAACAGCCTGACAGATTCGACAATTACGAACTTGCTCTTCGACTTGGCTGTCGAGACCTGGCCACCATACGAAGTTCCTGGCCAACATTTTCATTCGGTTAATGCCTGGATGCTCCTCGTGAAGTATGGACAAAACCGCTGGCCGAAGCTGTTCGGGAACGACGACACATGTCCCCCAAGTAACACACCCTTGCTCCAATGACAATTCGTCTCGCCGTGCGAAGAACGGCCGATACTGTTCATCAAACGATGCGGCCCATCCGTTCAGCGTGTAGTCCGCGACCCGACTGATGATCTTATCACGTTTCGTAGCTTCCGCGATATCTTTTGCGGTGCTTGGGGAGACGTTGAAGAATGCTAGACATTCTGGTGGGGGGTCACATTTGACTTGCTAGGGGAAGCCGAGATAATGCGTCTGCGGCTTGCATGTCTTGACCTTTACGATATCGCAGAGCGTACGAGTAAGCAGAAAGCGTGAGCGCCCAGCGCTGTATCCTTGCCACTGCTAAAGCTGGGATCGCCTTGTTTGCCGCGAGAATTCCAAGTAACGGTTGGTGGCCGGTATAAATTACAAAATGTCTTCCATATAAGTAGCGATGGAAACGTTTGAGTCCAAAAATAATAGCAAGTGCTTCTTTTTCGCACTGTGCGTAGTTCTTCTCGGAGGTTGTCAACGTGCGGGATGCAAAGGCGATTGGCCTTTCGCTGCCGTCGCTCATGATGTGGAAAATAATGGCTCCCACGCCGTAGGCTGACGCGTCGCAAATTAGTCCAAGCGGTTTGCTAACGTCGTAGTAGACGAAGCATTTGCTTTTCACGAGAAGCTGTTTTGTGTCTTCGAAAGCTCTCTTGCACGCTGGTGTCCACCTCCATGGCTGGTCCTTTTTTATGAGCTCGTAGAGAGGTGCCGCGCCCGTAGATACATTCCTGAGGAATCTTCCGTAGAAATTTAGTAGGCCCAAGTATGCCTGAAGTTCTGTCTTGTTGCAAGGCTCCGGTGCTTCGACGATTGCCTTCGTCTTTGTGCCTGTCGGGAAGATGCCTTGGCTAGTAATCTGGTGCCCGAGGTACGTCACAGACGACCGGAAGAACTGACACTTTTTTTCTTTTATCGTTAGACCGTGTTCCTGAAGTTTCAATAGCACTTCTTCCAGCGTCTTCTTGCAATCGACCAAGTCTTTCCTTGCGATGATCACGTCATCTATAAAGCATCCGACTTTCGGAGTGTCTTTTAGTACTTGGTCCATGAGGGCCTGAAAAATCGCTGGCACGCTGGATATCCCAAACGGAAGCCGTTGGTATTCGAACAGGCCTAGAGGAGTGTTGACCGTCAGTACTTTCTTCGACGCCGGACTCAACTTTACTTGTTGGTAAGCCGCTGCGAGGTCCAGCATGCAAAATACGTTGCCTCCTACAAGTTTGACGAGTAGTTCCTCGGGATGTGGCAACGGGTAATGGTCCGTCTTCAATACAGGGTCTATGGTTATTTTGTAATCGCCACATAATCGAAGGCCTTGCCCGTTCTTCTTCGGCACACAAACAAGTGGTGTGGCCCACTCGCTCTGAGATACACGCTTCAGGATCCCTTCCTTTTCTAAAGAATCAAGCTCCTCGATGACTTGCTCGCGCAGCGCAAATGGAACTGTCCTGGCTTTACAGAACACTGGTCGCGAAACCTCTTTGACCACGACCTGTGCTTCGAAGTTACGAACAACGCTGGGCGAGATACGGAATACACTGCTGTATTTGTCTTTAAGTGTTTGCAACTCGATGACTGCAGGGCCTTTCGATGCGTAGTGAAGAAACCCATTCCAGTTGAGTTTTAGTGTTTGCAGCCAGTCCCTTCCAAGAAGCAATGGGAGGTCTTCGCCGCAGTCGTCAACGACAACGATAGAGAATATTTTACTCTGTCCTTCGTACTGCACGTTGACGTGAAGCTTTCCGGCGACTGTCAGTTTCCCCCCTGCGTAGGTTCGCAGTACTACTTCAGTTTGCTGGCACGGCAGCTTTTTGAATCTCTCTTCGTAGAGTTGCTTTGGCATAATCGATACAGATGCTCCTGTATCTACTATCATGGAAACAGGCTGTCCCTCGATTGAGACGATGACACTATATCCCTTAGCTTTAGCGGTCACAGAATATACCATGAAGGCGTCATCACTTGACTCGGTTTCAACGCTTTTTCTACACAATCGCCCATTTTCACATTTCTCCGCCGATTGTTGCTGCACCGACACATTTTCTTAAAGTGTCCAACTTTTGAGCATGACGAACAGCGATATTCCTTGTGCCAACACTGATTTGGGTCGTGGAATTTACCGCATCGATAACACTTTTGTGCTTTACCAGTTTTTCTCTGGCGCTGTGCGTTCGCTGTCTTCGTGCTATCTAATCTAACCATGTTCACGTCTGGCGGGAAGCGTTGGTGCATTTGGCTGGTCTGTTTTGCGGCCTGTTCCTTATCGCGTGCCGTCTTACAAGCCTTTTCAAACGTTAAGTCGTCCATGGCGAAAAGTGCTCTTTGCGTTTCTTCACACTTCAAGCCGGCAACTAATCTGTCACGCAATGCGTCGTTCAGAAACAAATCGAACTCACACTTTCTGGCGAGTTCTTTTAGGGCTAATGTGAAGTCTTCAACGCTCTCATGCGCGTCCTGGTAACGTCGATGAAACTTGCAGCGTCCTGCAATTATAGACGGTTTTGGACTATAGTGCTCTTCCAAGAGGCCTTTTAGCTCCCGGTAGGATTTTTCCCTGGTACGTCCGGAACGACTAAGTCCTTTAGGACTTCATATGTCTTTGCACCTATCACTGTGAGGAACCTTGCTTTCTTTTTGTCTTCTGCAATATCATTTGCTGTCACATAATGTTCAAATCGTTCCAGGTAGGAGTTGTCATGAGACTGGTCAAACTCGAGCAATCTTCCAACCCTGACCGACATCTTTCCCCGCTACTATTTACTTGCTTTTAACTGCCTGAATTGAGGAATGGATGTGCGGTGCTCGCCTACCTGGAGGTAATTGAATCCAAATGTCTTCGTCGCCAGTTGTAGTCTTGCGTGGGTGGCGGAGCATCAGGGAGGCGACACGCACACAGTGAAGCAGGTGACAACCAATAATGCGTTTATTGGTGGTGGTGGTGGAATGTCGATTGGATAGGAAAGGAGAGTGAGGTTAGCCTGTACACTACTGACGGCAGGGTTCACTCTCACGGGGAATGGGGAAGGGGAGTTAAAGAGTTAGAAGGAAAGGGAGAGGAGGAAAGGGGGGTTAAAACCATGCGACGGTGATTCAGCTGTGAGATCACAGGGTAGCCAGGAGGCCAGTGGCCTCGAGAAAAGTGAGTAACGCGTCCCGTGTCTTGCGCTGCTTGGCGACAGGTCCAGTTGGGTGCGTAAGGTGACACAGTTCGGTGACTTGCGTACCGATGAGTTGCAGATCCTTCAGAAGAGTGTCTCGTTGACCTGAGAAGTTGCGGCACTCAAGGAGAAGATGCTTAGTGTCAGAGCAGACGTTGCAGGTGACGCACAGAGTGCTGTCGATCCTCCTTAAGCGGTGTAGGAAGGCAGGAGTGAAAGCCGATCCAGTTCGGAGGCGGTGAAGGACTGGGAAGGCGGGAAGGTCTGGGAAGGCCTCTTGCGGGACAAGGAGGCAGACATCATCCCCGGTGTTGGTGGCCAGACGGTGCCAGAAAACAATGTATTCCGTAATGGCCTGTCTCGTTGAGTTGGGGCAGGGAGGAGCTTGAACGGTAGGGGGCAGGGAATGCGCCTCGGCTGCTTGCTGGTCAGCCTTTTCGTTCCCAGAGATCCCCACATGGGAAGGAATCCACTGCAGGTGTACGATGCAGCTTTGTTCAGTGCGGAAATCGAGTTTCTTCCTGATGTGCCAAACCAATATGTCGGTTCTTCCAGGGAAATGGATGCGGTTGATGGCAGTTCGTGAGTCCGTGAGCAATACAAGGAATTTTCGTGGGAAAAGCTCAATGGCCTTGAGCGCTTCGTTGAGTGCGATGAGCTCGGCGGTGGTCGAGGAGACATAACCGATAATGCGGGCGTGCCACGAGATATTCAGTTCAGGGATGTGGAAAGCTGCAGTACATGACGTCTGTTGATGACTGACGGAGCCGTCAGTGAAGACCTTGATGTGGGCGGCGTAGCGTGTCTCTAAGAGGTCGAGAGTGAGGGCCTTTGCCACATGTGATGGGAGATCTTTCTTCGCGCGGAGGAAGGGTATCTTGGTAGCACAGCTGATGAAAGAAACGAGCCAGGGGGCTTGAGGCGCTGGCATAGGTGGTGAGGGTTGCGCTAGAGAAGAGAAGGAGTGGAGGTGGTGAGCAAAACGTGACTGGTGATGCCCTTGTATGCGCTGTAGTATTTCCAGGCCTGGTGGTGTTTGCCTGAGCCTGTGAAAATGGAGCAGTAGCCGTTCAGTGCAGGCACGACGAAGGTAGGGGTGTCCGCCTCTTTGTAGGTCTCCCTGTTGACCACAGCCTGAGGAAGGCCAAGTGCAGTTTTGAGTCCCCCTGTGTGTGCCCTGTCCAAGATAGCCATGCAGGATGGGCTGGGTGAGGCAAAGGGAAGGCAGTACAAGATCTGAGACAAGGTGAAGGCTTTATGCAGATGAAGCATGGCTGTGGGGGAAGAACCCCAGGAGGTTCCGGCAAGTCTTTTCTTTCTAGACGTTTCTACAAGGCGTGGTTTTGGAGGCGATAGCAGTGACTAGAGGGCGCCAGCTGAGGCGGTCGTCGATTGTTAGTCCCAGACTCTTCTGGTTGGAGACCCGAGGAATACTGACCCCGTTCATGTTGAGTGTGGCGGGATCGGTTCTTCTTTTCTTGTTGATAATCATATAAGATGACTTCTGGGGCGATAGGGTGAGACCCAACGTGTTCAGGTGGTCATTGACTGCGGTTAGGGTTTTTTGCATGTGCCATGTCATCTGAGTCAGCCTGCAGCCGCAGATCCACAGGGTGAGGCCATCGGCGTAAATAGACAGGCGGACCGTCGGGATGAATCTGGGGAGAGCTTCGGGGAGGGCTGCGAGAACTATGTTGAAAATGACAGGGCTGATGACACTTCCCTGGGGGAGCCCTCTGGGCTGGTCTCTGGGACGTCCCAGAACACGTCCGAGGCGAACTTGAGAGGTCCGGCCATACAGGAGATTCGAAATGAAGAGCAGAGCCTTGCCTCCTATGCCTACGCTCTGGAGCCGTTCGACTGCGACGTTTAGGGAAACACTCCCAAAGGCATTGTTGATGTCGATGAAGGTGGCAAGGACAGAAAGTCTCCTCTTGTAGGCACTGCCGGCATCAGAACAAAGCTTCCGACGAAAGCCAGTCATTTCAGACGGAAGGATTGCATGGTGTTCAAGGAACCATTCCACCCTAGCGAGGACCATTCTCTCCATCACCTTGCAGACGCACGAAGTGAGAGAGATTGGGCGGTAAGAGCTTGGGAGCTCTGGGAGCTTGTTGGGCTTGAGCACTGGGACAATGAGAGCATGCTTCCACGAGGGTGGGACGGTGCCGGTAGTCCATATGTCTTTGAAGAGACAGAGGTGGCGGTCTTGAGCAGTTGCGGGAAGGTTTTTAGGGCCTGATAAGTTACACCGTTCGATCCGGAAGTACTACGGCGGGTGCATTTCCTCAGGGCGGTAAGGAGCTCTTGGATGGTGAAGGGTGTGTCCAAGCGGTGGGGAGAAACAGTATTTGTGGAAGGAGGGTCTAGGCGAGATGGAGGTGGGCTGAAAACGTCCATGAAGACATCCGGCTTCTGCCACAGTAATGCCGCGACTGAAAGCGAAATCCTGAAAAGGTATTTTTTGGCTTTGCGTTCCCGTGAGGGAGTTGATGACGCGCCATACTGTGCTGCCAGGTGAGTGGGGGGTTAAGGAGGCACAGAAAACTCTCCACTGATGTCGCCGCAGAGCCTTGGAGTACCGACGAAGAACAGATGAGATCCTGGGGTATATGATGAGGTTGAGGGAAGTAGGGTCGCGTCGCAGCAGCCGTTGTGCTCGCCGCCTGGCCGAGGTCAGTTTGAGAAATTTGAGATCGGGTGCCGGGTCGGTGACCCGCGTGCGGGTGGTGGATGTGGCGATACTAAGACTTCACTGTATATCGGCTATAATATCGTTGGTCTTGCCTTTTTCCAAGGAGTTACGAAAGGAGTTCCAGTGGATGACATGACGTGTCAGAAGGGCTGGTCTGATTTTCGACTTGGTCACCTGGGGCAGTGTCACAAATATTGGAAAATGGTCGCTTTCCATTGTGTCGGGATTAACTCTCCACTCAACTTGAAGGTTCAGCGAATGTAGGGTCAGGTCGATGGCACTATAAGTGGAGGGGGGTCGATAGAAGGTGGGGGCGCCGTTGTTTGCGATGGTGAGGTCTAAGTCCTCAGCAGCCTGGAGTACTTCTTGGCCGAGCCAGTCTGACGAGTTGTTGCCCCAGAGCTGGTGGTGCGCATTAAAGTCTCCGCATCAAATGATATTGCCAGGGCACTGCTGGAGTATCCGTGTAAGAGTGTCCGTTAGCTGGACTTGCTGTATAGGCGCTCCCGGTCGGATGTAAACAGACACCACGGTTAGCTTGACTGTGTGTAAGAAAACTGTAGTGCCGACGAATTCAGCCTGACTACTGCAAGCGAATTGAAGAGGTACGGGGGCTTGCGGCAAGTCCTTCTTGATGAATAAGGCTGCGGAGCCGGTAGGGAACGTAATGAGAGAGGGCGACACATATTTTCTGTAACCAGCTATTCCGCTGTCACTGGAAAGACCGCATTCGGAGAATGCTAGGACGGGAATAGGGTATTTCTTGAGAAAGAGATGCAGTTCCTGTAGTCTGCTTCTCAAGCCGTTACAGTTCCACTGCATGGTGATAGGCACTGTGCGGGAACGGATAGCCCCGTGGTTGGAAGAAGTAGGCACTGAGCTGGATCGGGCTGTGTCTGTGCGGGGGCGACTCTCGCTCTCGAGTTGCAAGGTTGTGGAGCCATGTTCATAATACCGTGGGGACGAATGGTCTTGCCGGGAGACCTGGAGGCCGTTATACTCCGAAGAGGCTGGCGATAGAGTGTTCCAGGGGCATCACCAAGGAGATAAAGTACCTGAGTCCCGATGGAAGGGCAGAACATTGTGCCAGTGTCTTGAGTACAAGGAAGGCGATCTTGATGAAGGAAGCGAAGGTGGGCAAGGCGTTGCCCCAGTCCACGGTTGAAGAACGACTGTGGTCAGTTGGGCGGGGAGCTGTGGGATGGGCATGTTTGCTTGCGGAACGGTGCGCGACGCGTTTTCCATCGAGATCCCGAAGCTCTTGAGATGCGGCGTTGTGTGTCTTGTTGCCCTGGAGAGTGGCGCTGTATGTTCTCTGTGAACTCGAAGTGACATCCTGAGTTGCTGTACCAACTTGGCGCGACGCGATTTCGTGGTCGTGAGCAATTTCGGCGGATGGGCGAGGAGCTGCAGGTGCGTTAGCGTCGATGTTTTTTCGGTGGCACACGGTTAGGGAGTGAGGAGGAGTCCGAGAGACGATGGGGGATGCGGCCCTTATTCTTGAGCATTTTCCGAGCTTTCCTGGTTGGTATGCTTTCTTTCAAGCCGCAGCGATGGGCAGCAGTTTCCCGTTTTTTCACCGGACAGGTTTTGTCGACAGAAGAGTGTGCTAGGCCGCAATTGGAGCACTTCGGGACACTCCCTTCCGGGCACGCGCTGGTAGCGTGGTCACCGGCACAGATAAGGCACTGTTCCGGCCTTGGGCATGACACATTCACGTGGCCGAAGCGCCCACATTTAAAACACTGTGTTGGCTTGGGCTTGTAGGCGGAGACCGGGCACTTTACAGTGCCGATGTGAACTACTGATGGACGGGACGAAGATACGAAGACAATTTTCACCGGCTCGGAGTCTTTTCCACGTCGCTTTACGCTGTGGAAATCCAATGGAGAACGGAGGCGTTGGCACAAGTCGCTGTCAGTGAGTGAGAGGTCGACTACGCGGATAACACCGGTACTCGCACATTTGGGCGTCGGCATTGCAGCACGAACCGGCATTGTACAGAGACGGTTGAGGGCGAGGAGCAGGGTGACGCCGGCGATGGTTTTGACATCCACTGCCACTATGTTGAGGGCACGGTTGATTCGGATTTCCCTTAGTTCGTTGGGAGCTTCAGAGTTGAGAAAATCTTCGAGTTTCACCAGTCGAAGCGAAGTAACACTGTCCCCTTTGGTTGAGGGCCGGAAGAGAACAGTGCGAGGCACATTACCTTGACGAGAAGAAGCGGACATGACGGTCTCGATGCTGGAGCCGGAGGCACTACGGCGCCGACGTTTCAGATGATACCGGGGTATTTCAAAACCATTTTCGTCCATCATAGACGAGTCAATTGATTCATTGTCACTGGGGGAGTTGCTACGTCCGTGCGGTCCGTCCATGTCTTTATTCTCCATGTCCGGGTGGTCGGGGTCGGGGTGACGCTGAGCGCCCGTACATTCAGCGGCCATCGCCGTGGTGAGGATCGACAGGGTCGCGGACTTGCACGACAAACAAGGTGTCAAAAGCCGAAGTAACACAGTTCTGAGTGCGCACCGAGAGGGACAGCCACAGTCCGCACCCGGTGGGCAATGTAACGGACCGTCGGATCTAAGAGAGCTTGGGAAATACAAGAGACAAGAAAGGAGCGAAATAGCGCGTGAACTCACGTCGGGTGATGATCACGTAAGTATGCGTTTATTGCAAAGTGCGCAGCCTTTTATCAACTCAACACACCGGGCGGTGCCCTCTGTTGGGTGCCCTCAGATACAGTTATCATCAAGGTCGGTCTTCCGTTATCACAGTATAGAAGATATTTCATTGTGGCTTAAATGCTGAAATTTATCGATCCACTTCCGGGAGAAGTGGAGACTACCACACATCAGTAAGAGTTTAATTAAAATTTGAACGGGTGTTGCGATTTACGATCTGTGTTGTAGAATGTGTAATTTCACAATACGCAAGATCTAGCTAATAACTTATAAAATTTACGTATGGCCTTTCCATTTGTAGTGCCCGGATGCTATGACACTAAGAATAGGGTGATAGTTTTTCAGTATGGCTACGGGAAACCTCCAATACATTTTGTGAATTTGGATCTACGTTTATGCGTGACCTGTGCTGATCTACTTATTATAATTAAGGTTACGTATCTTCTATTGTGTTTATGCATAGTGCTCATCCTCATTATGTATTGGTTAAACCATTCTGATGACAGTTGTGTGATTCGCTTGTCGCCAAATCTTATTGCCACTTAGAATTTATCTCACATACGTTTGTGTGCCGTGTGTTACAAAGATTACGTGATTAGAAATGTAGACTTCGCCTGCAAATCATGCTTGTAAAATCCTCCGTTTGCATCGCAGCATTTGTTAATAGATTCCTTTTAACACATATTGTCAAAAGATGTTATAGACATACTTTGAATTATACATTTGTCGTTTGCTCATGCATAAGAGAGCTAGTCCAACTTTTTGGAAAATATACGTGCACTGTGGAATTTAATTCATGAAATATGATAAGTTTGAATTATACATTTGTCGTTTGCTCATGCATAAGAGGGCTAGTCCAACTGTTTGAGAAATATACGTGCATTGAGAATTTATCTCATGTACTGAGAATTTTATTCATGAAATATGATATGTCTACACAAAAGATTAGTGATCCTTTGTTGTAATCATAGACTGATGTATCATGCCTCTAAATTCCAATGACCGATCCTTCTCCGGCAATTTTATCCTTCGGGTGTTGAACTTGTACGGAGTGTAGTCGGGTAAAACCTAACTGATGGTCAGCTCTGATTCCATATGATAAATCTTGCACATAACGTGGAATATTCGTTTCCTTAGCAATCATTGTTCTCAATCTGACCATGCTAAATACAAACTGTTTTCATTGCGATGCGAATTCATTCATCAGAATTCATTATATTGATGACACAGATGATATTTATTATTTCAGTTAAGTAGTATGGGATCAGCTTAACTGGCCCACAACTCACACAGTGGCCTGGACGCCATTAATGAGCAATTAGAGCTAATTGGGACCCCACATTAATCAGGATAATTCAGGGAGTCATTACACTAATTGGGGACCATCTAGGACGTGTCCAGACCACTGTGTGAGTTGTGGGCTAGTTGAGCTGATAAAAATAAAAAAATAGATAGAGATAGAGTGGAGAGAAGGAGTTTAGTTGACGCCATCTTGAAGAAAGCGGTCCGGAACGGCCGCTGACTGTCGCTGGGCGACGGAGCACGGAGGCAGGTTGCAAAGCATCGCAGCTATGACCACCAGTTCCGGACATCCTGTGACGTCAGCTGTGACGTCATCATGGCATGTCTGGGCAAGTTAGGACAGCTCTGGACATGCAAGGAGAAAAACACTCGTAATACAGAGGCTGGGAAAGCAAGAGTATGCAAACCATCAATAGCTAACAAGAAAAAACAATTAGTTACACAACAAATGAGCCCACCAGAACAGGAGCGCAGAACGATGCGACTGCTCCATCCGAGAGGCAGGCAGAGAACTGACTCGTAATGGTTTTTTTCTCCTGTATAAAGCCCCACAGCTGCACCCCCTAGCGGTTACTTTCTCAACTAATCTCACCACAAAATTATTAAGAATCATGCCAGCGCTACTCCTGGTCCCAAGGCAGAAGATGATAGAAAATGGCGGGAATTCCCGGACAACAGCAACCAGCACCCGACGTGCACGGGCACGAAAATCGCAAACAAAGCAGGAACAAAGTTGGCAAAAGCATTAGTTACACAACAAATCACCTCACCACAGCAGGAGCGCAGACCGATGCGACTGCTCTCCGTGAAAACCAGCCAGAAACTGAGCGAGCGCGGGGAGCGCACGTCTGCTTTCCGCGACAGCCGGCGAGAAATTGACTGGGGCGCCACTCTACGGGTGCTACGCATGCGCGCGCTCGTAGCGCCCTCTGGGGCGACCACCTGCGAGAGGCTAAGAGAGAAGAGCATTCCTGCGCCCCCTGCTGGCCGTTCTCATTGGTCGTGAGGCTAAGAAGAGAAGAGCATTCCTGCGCCCCCTGCTGGCCATTCTCATTGGTCCAGACATCATCCTATTGTCTCAGGGCTACCCTGTTTTTTTTCCACTAATGCTCCTTTGGTCAATCTGCAGTGAAGCCACAGTATGACGTCATCATGCAGCTGCGCGGCTCAAGGACGCGTACGCTCTAGACATGGGACCTGTTATTTATTGAATCACTATCCCAAGATTATTTCCTTTATTCTACTATAATGATTGCATAGGGAACTATTGCAGAAGAGCACCATAGAAAAGAGGCGATTGTAGCATTTCATTCCCAAAGTCTTACTGTACAGAGAAAAAATAATGGTTCAGCAAGACATGTCCATCTCAGCCGAGAGCCATGCAGCTAAGTGAATAATGACGCTTTGTTCCTCCTGAATAAAGTCACACACCTGTCCCCTTCGCGGTTACTCTCTGAACTAAATGAATCGCAAAATTACTAAGAATAGCTCTACCCCCATTCAAGGCAGCACTATCGTCAAGAATATTTCTTGTACAAAAAGAAAAAAGCTACATGTAGAAGGAAAGCATGTCAGAACAAGCCCAGGCATGTCAGTGCATGTTTGTCAGACAACAAGGGGGGAAAAGCGAAAAGAAACCAGCATCAAACTATTTCTAAGCACACGCACTCCTCATATTGAAAAACAGTGCTCCTCATAAATCCGTCCAGGGCAATACTAACCATTTTTCTATTGCTACACTTTTTTTTTCAGTGACTTTGTCAATTTTCAGTTTTTTTTTTGTCAATGCATTGCTACAGACTGCGTGACGTCATCACATCCTGTCTGAAGAAGAAGACAGCGGCAAAGACTCCTATCATTCATTGAATCGCAAGATTATTTCCTTTGTCCTACTCTTAATGACATTCATTCTCTCATTAAATTCAACAAAAAAAGCTCCGTGCATATTAACGATTTTCACCCCAAAGGCTCATCATGGTCATTAGAATTACAGTAAACTACCACTGCTCCTTAAAATAATAAGTGAGACCACTCAACATCACCTCCAGGCTTATGTAATACATGACTCTTTCTATGCTCATACATTCGTTGTCTGAGGCTACACCTGCGAGCAAAAAGGCGCGGAAGCCGAGGGGGCAAAGTTCCATTCGCGCATTGCGAGCAAAAAGGCGCGAAAGCCGGGGGCAAAGTTCCATTCGCGCACGCCAAAGCACAAGACAGAACGCCTTTACGGGAACACGATGGCATTCGTATGCTATATTAATGATTATTGCATTGCAGTTTAGAAAAACTACTACAAAATTATAATTTAGGAGCCCATTAAAATTCTACTTTCTATGGAAACTATAATTGCCCTATTACTTGGATCGCTATTAATGAAGCGCTCCAATTTTTTCTCTCTTCCCATTTCAGCCTTGTCATGCAGGGAAGCAGACTCACATCCAAAATAATTAATTTACAGTGAGGGTGCCGTGCTTCAGGAATTCCTATCCTGCGCTCAGATGCAAGCATTTCTTTACGGATACAGCTGACTTCCTCAACATACCGAGCTCCTAACAACATCTAACAAACAATGAGAGAAACCCTCTTCTCAGCTGTACCATGCGACTTTCTTCTGCGTAAAATCGGTGATTTGAGGAAGAGAGCAGCGAAAAATTGCGCGCACTTGTGCTTGACTTAAAAAACCTGAAGCATATGCCAATAAACCAAGAAAAAGACACTCATGTCTGCTATCTGATAGTGCCACATACACAGACGCATTGTCGCAAAGAAAGCACAGGAAAGGGATACACAACTTTCCTCAGGTGAGCAGGGAAAAGGCTTAAGACCTCAGGAATAATAGCAGAGCCACTGGACATCGCTACGCGGCTAACACAAGATAACAACAACAAGATAATAGCGGCGGGTAAAATTGCAACACTGCTAAACAAGCCCCAACATGCCCTCATGACGTCGCAAACCAGGAAAACGAAGCACGCGCACGCACATAGCAGCTCAGGAATGCACGAGGAGAGGTGCTTTATAGGAATTTCTACTCCACACACTCAGATACCAGCGTTTCTGCACAAATACCTATAACGGCTGACTTCCTCCACATATCGAGGAAAGCGAATACTGACACTCAACATATAACAAAAAACAAACAAATTCCATTCTCATGAACTCTCCTCTGCCGAGCGGCTTTCTCCTGCTCTACCTGGATGCTGACTGTTTCCCCTCATCTACATTCTGAGTAAAAGCCGTGAAAGGGAAAAGAACCGCGAAAAATTACACGCATTTGTGCTCCAATAGCTGTAACTGCAAGAAATCGTAGCGCACGCCAATACACTGAGAAAAAGACACCCATTTCTGCCACCAGATAATTCTTGCATAATGCCACATACACAGCCGCAGTACCCTTGCGTAAAGAAAGCACAGGACAGGGATACACAAATTTCCATAAGTGAGCAGGGAAAAGGCTTCAGTCGAACCGCTCAGAAATAACCGGAGAATCAACGCTTATCGCAACGAAACTCGACGGCTAGCACAACATGACACCAACAACATACTAGCCAGGTCCCCCAAGGTCGCCATTTTCCCATGTATTTGTTCCTATCCCGATGCGTGCAATGCCGGAGGCCGCCCTTAGATACCCCATTGTTACCAGACGTTGGCTTGCGTTTGATTGTAGCGCGCTAAAGATCCAGTTGAAGCACAATCCAAGCCACGCCAAGTCATCGAAGGAGAAATGGACGACTGCGCCTGCGGCGCCTGGTACGACAGGTACGCTATGTGATGCACGCAGCCGTGCAATAGATCCTTCCCGATCGCTCAACACGTTTAAAAACGGGACCAAAAAGTGAAACACGACATAGAAAGTTGTTATACGCGTTTTATTTGGAGATATAAAGACGAGATTCATTCGCAGAAACAACAGAAACATTTTGCCGCTAAACTTAGCGCGCTGAAGTGATCCGGAACGGCAACAGTGGGGTATCTAGTGGCGGCCTTCTTCGTTGCACGCTTTTCCGAGGTGAGTTTGGGGGACCTGATACTAGCAGCGGGTAAAATTGCAACACTGCTAAACAAGTCCAGACATGCCACGATGACGTCACAAATCAGGAAAAAAAGCACACGCATGCACGCACAGAGGACAACGCATTAAACACACGGAGCGCTCAGGAATAATCGTAGCGTTACCGCACGTCGCTACGAAGCTCAACGTCTAACACAAGACGGCAGCAACAAGATATTAGCGAAGGGTAAAAATTGCAACACTACTGAACAAGTCTAGACATGCGACATCGAATGCGAAAACACTGGTGATCGGGGAAAAGGCCTACCCTGTCAAAAAATGCTGGTATGCCTTTATACCAGACGGATTACCGTCCTGGTATAGCCTCCACAAACCAGCAACACCAGCATACCTGTAGTACCAGCTCAACCGTCTGGTACCACTCATGTCAGCACGTCTGATTAGCATCCTGGTATAGCCTCCGGATACCAGCTACACCAGTGTACCTGTAATACCAGCTACTGACTGGTATCACGACATCAGTAATATGTTATACTGCGTCAGTGGATGATACATTAGTCCACATGCATTGTTTGTGCATTGTTGAGTGGAGATGGTGAGCACACATGTACGAGTTTGCATAGTTTATTTTGTGGTTATATGGTTACATGGCTTGACTTTGACTAAATGCTTTTTCTTTGTACTTTGAGTTTCGCTCGTTGCCTCATGGCTCCCCCAGTTATGGTGGGAAATAAATGATTTATTATGCCACGTGTTTCAGAACAGTCCCTCAGCTGAATCATTTGTAAACAGGTGGCGAAATACTGAAGAACTCTTTTTGGTACAGGCTCTTGGGGTATCAGCCATATCCCAGTAGCAAGTAGGTCAGTTGCATACAGTCATTAATTAGATAAATATCCAGACATGTAAATGTTACTTTGCATACTTTCTTAACTACTGTCTTATGTATCGGGACCTTGAGGAAAACATACTGCAAGAAAAACACGTAGACACATTTTCTAGTAATTAGAATGTTTTGGTTTACATATTTCTTTCATGGAGCAGTGCATTAATGTCCATTTTGTATCAGCTGCCTGGCTGGCGCTTTCGTGTTCATCCGCTAGGATGGCACATTGGGGTGACAGAGGATAAGGAACAGGCGCAAGACCGCAACAGACGCCTTGGTATTGCTTCTCTATGGAACGAGTGCTGCCAGTACTGTTCACCAGTTTCATTGAGGAGGAATACCAAAGCACCTGATGCGGTTTTCCTAATCTCCCGCTGCGCCAGTGAGCAATCCAGATGGATGAAGACAAAGTTGACAGCAGCATAGCTGACTCAGAGAGCGCATCCATGCATTGCTCCGCACAAGAAATATGTAAATCGTAACAAATTAATTCATTGAAAAGGTGCAGTGTCAACAAGTTTTTTTTCCATCTGGATATTTTCACAAAAGGTCCCGATACATAAAACACAGGTCCTCTAAGCATGCGAAGTAATAATTAAAAGTTAGGATGTTTATTTAATTACTAAAGGTATGTGACTGAGCTGCTCCCTACTCAGCCTATGGCTAATGTTCCAAGGATCTTTACCAAAAATAAAGTCTTTGATGGCACCACCTGTTTGCAAATTATTCAGTAAGTGGACCTTCATGAAACAGCCGGTATATGAAAAGTAATGCACGGGTGCTCCCGCTTTTCATTGTTCGTAGCGTTACTTGGCATTTCTGGTGATATCGGACAGCAGGTTCCGTAGATATTTCTTCATTTGTCCGAGTCTTTGTTCGGAACTGTGCGAAGGGTCACCATGACGTTTTATATATTCGTGGTAGGCACCTGCGAAAGAGAAAACATCGGTATTCAAAAGAACACTTGACTGGAGAGATTGTCCTTTGTATGCACAATATTATTATTAAGAGTACAGACCACGGTCAGTTTTAAGCAAAATGAGCTTGTTGGCCATTCTAGTCAAAACCAGCGAGAGGTGTAGTTTGACCCTCCTAGATTTTGCTGATAAAAATGTATCTGTTTCCTGGGGAGTACGTATGCATAGTACTTGCGTGCTTGAACATGGATGTCACAAAATACATCTAGCTTACCAAAGCGCACATGGAAAGTGAATAAACCTGGTGACTTAGTGAGAGCTAAAGAACACGGCTCATTTTGGTGTCCGCGTGATATAATTTTTTAAACAACTTTTGCACCACATTGACAATGACATAGTAATACAGTTGCCAACCGACTTTTCGGACATGCTCGATTGCAGTCGCCCACCGTTAATTTGGACCCTAATTATTCAGACTTTCCAATAGTTCAGACAAAATCCTGGACTCAATCAATAGCCCCCATAGAACCAATGCATTTCAGCTTCCAATAATTCGGACCGTTTTCAGGGCCACGGCTCGATAATTCAGACGGACTTTGGCAGACTTTTCCTACTTTTTGTGAAAATCCACGCTCCTAAATTCAAAATCGGAACCTCGAGCTTCCGACTCCCTCTCGCCGCCGGGCTGCCCCTCCAGTAGCTCCCTCGAGCGCCGCCTGAGGGGAGGAGAAGCGTGCGCCCGTGCGAAGTTCGCGTTCATGTGATCGACATTGCTGTTTAGACGTTTAGACGTCGGCGAACCTCCGTCAACTGCGCAGATCCTCGCGGCCATCGATACGCTCGGACGAGTTTATTCCGACAGTGTGACATTATCAGAAATGCAGCGTGATGTTCTGTCTCGTGCGCGCGCCGCTAGGCAGACGCGTACCGACACATTCTTCCGTCCCATGTAAATTTTTTGTAATAAACGCCAGTGTGAGAGTGGATTTTTATGATTAACTACTTATTCGGACAAATCCTGTGACCATTAGAAGTCCAAATTAATGGTCAGCGACTGTATTCGGACTCGTTCACGGAACCGCCGCGGGTCCCATAGAGTTGATGTATAAAAACGTCAAAAATTTCGGATGCCGTGCAACTCCGTCGCTGGATATTTCGGACTCTGTTTGCCCAACCAGCGAATTTCTCTCTTGGGGTGACTGAAAACATTGGTACCATCTGAAATTCGTATCAAAAGACATAACCAACTAAAATATTGAGGCAAAAAATATGCAGTGATGACTGTTCATTTTCCATTCCTCTGAGTAGAAGAGGTCTGTCATAACGCTTTTGAGTCTTCGGTTTTGGCCAACGGCTCAGCACGTGCTGGCCGCCAGCAATCACGCGACAGCGCTGTAAACAGAGCTTCACGTAATGCACGCATGCGTTAGGTGAAGCAGACGTGCGGACTTCATGACGGCAGTGCCTCTGACAATGTACACTGCCGAAATAGAAGCTGATGTTATCAGGCAGAGCTGGAAGTGCGTTAGGAAAGCATCGACAAATTTGTCCATCTTACTAGGGCTTAGTAAAGTTTATTTTGAAGCGAAATTCGTTTTTTCGTACTGCTCGATTATTCGGACTTTTGCGCGATCCCCGCGGAGTCCGAAAAATCGGAAGGAGACTATGCTAAATATTAGCTTGAGTCAGCCAATGAGATGGCGCTTCAACGACGAAAAGTATTAAAACGTAATCTAAGCGCATTTGCTCTTAACGTCAGTTGCTGTTCACATCAGGCGCTGTTTTTCTATCGTTAGGTGAGAATGTGATATGTGTTCCACCTTATATGCGAAAGCATCACTTGATTTTCAGTTTGATCATGAACGGTCATGAATGTAATCTAGTGCTGTGTGACAGGTGTCTAGTGCCGGTAGAAATGTTGCCTCACCTGCCATTGCTCTCATTTTGACAGGTGTAAGAGCTTTCCTGGCGGTAGCTCCTTCTTTCAAAAGTCTCCTGCACGCCTCTCCGGTTACACTTCGGTTTTGTAGTTGCTCGGTAGTCCAAAGGAGGCGGGCCATTTCGCGGCAGAATCTTGAATCACCAGAAGCCCCCATGACCCATTCAAACTTGTCCTTTGGGACCAATACACCTTCCTCTAGCACCATCTGCAATAACAAAATAATGTTGGTCCCCAACTAGTAAATCAGATATCAAAACGTAAAAGCACCAGAACAACTCTTCACCAACTGTGCAACTCTTCACCAACTGTATCTGGATGGGGCTCACGTGAAACCTCACTATATTGCAAAAGAGAACTCTCAAACTAAGCGAAAGAACAATGCAGAAGTGCCCTTAAAGGAGCACTAAACAGCTTCACGAATATTCTTCAATTATTATACTCTATGAGAAAATGTGGCGATATCCAATAGGCGATTTCAGATATTGCTCTTGTGCTCCGCACGGGGCCCTCTGTCGCCCAAGTCATGCGCATCGCGCAATGCGTCATGGGAAATGGTTTGCATTCGTGCTTGCCTGCCTGTTGCTCGAAGGAAGAAGGGAAAACCGAAACTGTTTGCGCTCTTCTTCTTCTGTCTGACTCATGAAAACTAAATCCCAAGATGCAATGGGGCATTCGCGACACGACGCTCCCTGTCGGGCCATCCACGCAATTTCTGAAATTGTCTATTATGAAGATAATTTACCTCTAGAGTGTCTTTACCACAAAACAATGCCATTCAAAGAGCATAGTCCGTGCGAGTCTCTCCTTCCTACTCTGACAGCACCTACGTCACACATCTCACACCTGTAGCAAAGCTGCATACCAGTGGGGATGGGGGAAATTTCGGACTCGTAGCAAATGACCAGCCTTGTTGCACAAGCAGCGGTGTGCAGGGAGAACCGGTTGTGGAAACATCACTGTGACCTCAAGGACCAATACAGTGCTGAAAGCACAGTGCGCACATGAAATGGAATATTGCAGGCTTTTGGTACTTTTTGATCTGGCTATGTTGGGATTGACAAGCGGAAATATGTTTAGAATTGACCTCGCTTTCCGTTATTACAACGAAAATCAATGTACAGTCGTCTCACATTTTGGTTGACGGTGCGCGACGTCAAAATGACGTGTGCCTATTGCCGCTATGGCTTCGCAAGGCTGGGCATGAGCACGAAAGAGTGCAGTCAACATTCAGTCAGTCCAGAGCCATTATTTACTTTTTTGCAACAAAATTTTGTGCTAAGCGTCACTGTAGGAAACGAATCACACTGCATTAGGAAAAAGTGCACCTGCATACTTGTTTATTGCCCTTTAAATCCGCTTTAGCTGGGAGAGTACATGCAGGGTGTCTCACGTAACCATTACGAACTGTTGAAAAAAGCTGCATAAGAGGTAGCCGTGTTAAAAGGTGCCAGAGCCCATAGTCGGCATTTATTTTATGCCAATTAGCAAATTAAAATTAGATAACTCTTAATTACGTAGTGGTTTGGGAGCCAAAGCGTCAATGTACAGGTCCCAGAGTAATCCGAGATAGTTTTCAACAAAGCACCCTGAACATGATGCCCCTTAAATAATTCTAGAAAAAAAAAAAAAGGCGAGACTATAAAACAGCACTGCATGGCTGCCTTCTCGGATGTCCGATGTGCGTCACTCTTAGATTGGCACCATGAGTGCTTGAGCAAAGACATCATCCACCTTCATTAACTAACTAGCACAAAATAAAATACTGCAATCAGCTTCGGTAAAATGCAGTTTGTTTCATCCATACATATAGCTTCATTTTTTTAAAGCCTGGTGACTGTTACCTTGGATGTGCTACATACAGGGTTTTCCTTTATCCTTCGATTTATTATATAAAAAGTGCAAAGCAGGGAAGATGCCATTTGTGCATGTAGGTTATGCTGTTGGACAGCTTTTGTACCTACCAGACGATTAATCAGCTGAAATTAATCAATTCATAAATTAATCGCTTTATAAGAAATACCGATTGGCAAAATGCAATTTTGTTTTTAGAGTGAGCTTAGTGAAAATGACGAATGACAGAGAATCCAGCAAACTGGCATGAAAATATAGAGGGAAATGCTGAAGGATGAAAGCAGCTGCAATTCCGAACAGACTGTCATTCTTCTGGACACAGAAGAACACTCCATTCAAAATACTGGTGGCTGTGTCCCATTTCTTTATAATGATCCAAAATGAGTCAGCTGGGCAAAAAGCACTTGCTATGGGAAAAAATATGG
This sequence comes from Ornithodoros turicata, assembly GCF_037126465.1. Classification (NCBI taxonomy): domain Eukaryota; kingdom Metazoa; phylum Arthropoda; class Arachnida; order Ixodida; family Argasidae; genus Ornithodoros; species Ornithodoros turicata. The sequence goes on along the minus strand of NC_088201.1, from coordinate 70,250,669 downwards.
TGACCCACTTTCAAAGTGGAGGTTGTAATTCCTGCACACAGCTCTGTGGAAAGGCATTGCAGATCACAGTTGAAGAAACAGTTAGGTTCTAGCTGTTGGACGCAAAGAAAAGTTTTTGAATGAAGTTTTCTTACGTGGTCTCCTGCTGTGGACGGTGGAGTACTCGGTAGCTGTACAACTCCCCTTCGTCCTCCTCCTGCAGGTTGGTGCCCACCATTCGGAGCCGGTGCTGACAGATTCACCTGTCCCTTTTTTAGAAAAGATACAGTGAGCTTTCAGACTCAGCTATGTCACACCGAGGAAAAGTTTCGTCAAATAATCCAGGTCCTTTTTCCTTGATCCTCAGATACACACAACTTGAACACACTTGAAAACTACACTTTTGTGCTACAAGGGTGAGGACATTTTAGGCACATGAGCAGACAAGAGTTCAGATGCATGACTGAATTAAAACCGGAGCACGAAACACGGACACTAACACACAGACGACACTTGCTCCACTATCAACAGATTTTTTAATGGCAGCAATTCTTAAATAAGAGTTGCCGAGGGAAAGGGGGAAAACCAAACAAGTCACTTTTCATGCCTACATCTGCCTTCTAGATGCTTAAATTCTTCACGTGTCAGTGCCACTGACGGTTCGCTGACACAATTACGTTTGCCCAATCTCTCGATTAAAACGGCTTCAAACAATTCCCTTTCAGTTTTAGTTTTGAACCTACCCTTTATCTGTGTTTTTGTAAAATCGGGTGTGCAACCACACTGAAAGGGAATTGTTTGAAGCCTTTTTAATCGAGAGATTGGGCAAATGTAATTGTGTCAGCGAACCGTCAGTGGCACTGACACGTGAAGAATTTAAGCATCTAGAAGGCAGATGTAGGCATGAAAAGTGACTTGTTTGATTTTCCCCCTTTCCCCTCGGCAACTCCTATTTAAGGATTGCTGCCATTAAAAAATCTGTTGATAGTGGAGCAAGTGTCGTCTGTGTGTTCTTGTCAGTGTTTCGTGCTCCAGTTTTAATTCAGTCATGTACCAACAGGCCCACTCTGCCATTTTGATGATATCAGATGCAAAAATTCACATCACCCCTACGAAACACCGTTACTGAAAGTCGCACTTATGCCCACTTGTAGTTTGCAAGAGGACAAAAAGAATAAAACGTTCCAGCAGTAGCAGCCATCATGGTCAGGACTATGGTCGTGGGACAGGTGGAAGCAAAGTCAGATTTTTAAAGTTACCTATTATTCGCACTTCCCGAATGATCTTAGAGAAATGAAGGAAATGCCTGATCCTCCCCCAGAATTCCAATCACGGACCAGCATATAATGATAGGCATGTCCAGTATACTGTATTCGCATTCACCAGAGTAATAACAAATATTCACAGTACTTTTACGAGCATGAACGTTCATAAGGCTGCATGCTTGACTGATGCAACCATATCTTAGAGCAAGAATGAAAGTTGAAAAACAAATTGCATGCAGCGTAGCAGATACAAAGGAAACAACACACTCAGACGATGTTATCGCATTGGCCAGCCATTTTGGCAAGTTCTGCTTCCGAGTTCATAAAAGGCAGGTAACTTCTTTTTACCTTAACTGATGTCTGCTTAGAATTTTACATATACCAAGAGGCAATTTTGAGAACTAATGGTTTGTCTTGGCGCATTATGATCTTCGTCACTCATGTGCCACGAAAACCTGAATCATTATCATCGTCATCACAAACTAATGGTGAACTCAACTTGTTGCTGTGCAACACAGTGTAGTGCACTCGTGCAGGTTGAGCATAGGAACAAACGAATAGCAATGTTAAGGACCGATTAAACCTTATGCATGTTGGGTTGCATGTGACATGCATGCTCGGTCCTATAAAGCTTTTACTAGATGAAAACTAGCAGTGGCATTCGCCATAAGTGCCCTTCAGAGAAACTCAGTGAAAAGCTGAAAGCAAATGATCACTTCGTCACCTCTGTGTTGCTGCTGCTTGCAATTGTGACCTCTGGTGTGTCCATACTGGTCACATCTGTGCTCATATTCTCCACTGTGGTCACATGTGTGATTGATTCTGCTTGGTGTAGGGAGGCTGTAGGAGTCACAGTATCCTTCTGGAACTATCCATGTAGTTCTTATGTTACAGGTGGTAAAACATAATAAGCACAGGGAATGAGACACTCTGCAAAATAAAACATTACTAATCACAAGCTTTCATGCAAAACCTGCACTTTCTCAGGTGAGAACAGACATAACACATCTCTAAGGCACTGACACCGCATTATCTCTACAGAAATACACCTTCACAACACGGATAGAGCAGCATTTAGGAAACTGAGATGTAATGGCAATCTCATTAAGCTCAGTCATACCTGTAATGCAGTGAACCCTCGTTAATATGACCCCTGTTAATCTGCCAAACTAGCTTTATGACAGTTTTCTCGGGAACCGTTCCTCTGGCATGTAAATCCCCCTCGTTAATATGACAATCCGTTTATCGGACACTGACCAAGATTTTTGTCACAAATAGGGTCAAACACAGGCATTATCTTTCCGCTATTATGACCGTGTCAAATGACTCTAGGAGTAGCGCCCGGGAGAGGTTATCTCGTACCTCGCTCAAAGGGCGACACGTGTTAAAATAGGGCGTCAAGGTTTGGGATGTCCCATGAAATCGCTGACCTCGGGATTATGCTCATATCTCTTTTCGAACAACCGAAGTGCTTAAAAAGGCGGGGACCAGGTCACACTGTGCTGCTGCTTTCACGTCAGGTTGGCCGAAGCAAAGCCGAACAGGGATTTGGCAGTCGAAATGAAGGGCGGCGTTGCTCGAAGGAGGCAAGCGAAGTCCTACAGGTTGCGTTGTTATTTTTTGAGCAGATAAAGGTCGATAACGTGTCCGCAATTGATGGTGCTATTGTCCATTTAGAAAAATTAATGACTGAAAATTGTTTGACGCAGTCACTGTTAACAGATTTTTCAGAGAATAAATCATAGTTACGGCGGCTTTTGTTGTGCGGAGCTGTGTGTCCGGTCCGTGGAGGGTGCGTTTCTCCTTAATATGACAATTCGCTTTATGACCAAAATCCACGGGAACGGCACTGGTCATAATAACGATGGTTCACTGTGCCCAAAACGCAATGACGGAGGATCCTCATCGCGCACAATCGTGATTAGGTAGCGATTGTGATCGTCTGCAGGTGCGGCCAGAGTGAATCTCGGCGACAGAGATGAACAACGCATACACTTGCGCCACGTTCGCAAAATTGACTACATTATTCAAGCAGGGTTGGCGCAGTAGCTTTCTTTTACCCTCGCCTTCTCGCTACTTGCACTGCTGGTCCCGGGCTAGCAAGACGGCACCGATGGCAGTGGCCCGCATGAAGAAAACAACATGGACAAACACCGAAATAGCATTTAGATTAATGTCCATTTATCTCAAGTAGACATCCTGAACCAACATTTTCTTTTAATTTGAAAGTAGCGGGTCCTGTCAGACCTCTCGCCAGACTGCGTCAAATGAAAGCCTCGATCACAAATGTGAAGTGTGTCCAGTGGGATTGCGCCGACCAGCGTTGCTGACCGATCCAGATTGTGTGTGACAGTGCATTTTGAGTATCAGCTTACATTACCTGGATAGACACATCCATCGAACTGGGCGGGGACACTGTAGAAGGCTCCTCAGTGACGAAGTCTTCAAGGTCACTTGCGAGGGGAACAGCACATTGAGCCCCTTTGCCATCTGCCAGGTGGTCAGTGAATGTGCTTGAGGTTGCGGAAACTATAATAAAAAAGGTCAGACATTCCTTAGCACTATTTGCCTGAAATGATCAAATGCGCAAAGGCTCAAATACATACAGTGTTTCTTTAGTAGGGCCTTCTGTAACTCTACGGCCAGTTCCCGCTCCTCATCCAATTTCTTCCTCAGTGTCTGGTTTTCAGCAAGGAGGCGCTTTGTTTCACGCTTTTGGCGACGCAAAAGACCCTTTGGGATGAGCTCGTCGTCGGAGTCCGAGTACTCAGATGGTTCCTCCGTTCTTCTTTGTTTCTTCCGTATGATTGTCGTCATCTGCTTTTCACGTGCAGCCGCACGATTCTTTTTCTGTGCTTTTTGACTAGGTGCGCTTTTCTAATTGACAATTGTTGAGAAAAAGAGACGTCAGTTCGCTGCCAGTTAGTTCCATCTCGTACAGTCAAACAAGCCTGATCTCTCAAATGAACAGGAAAAAATATATGTTGAATTTAAGGGCGAGTTAGGAGAAATCAACGCCTTCTAAATTATCTGCACTGCTGCACAGAGAAAGAGGGGGAAAAACTGCCTCTCATAAGATGATGCTGTCGCACGCTTGTTTAAGCGTCCACTGCAAAACAATTTCTTGTCACATTATAGTGATTTCCTACTTTGGCTTTTGACCACCTAGAGCACAAGAGGCTCCTGCAGTGGCAATGCTGTGTCGTTTCTTGTGCATCTGGAAAAATAAACAAAAGTTGACTCGGAGCACAAAAAGCACCATCTTGGTGTTTTGGTGCTCAATGGCACAAGGGCGACTAAGGCCAAATAGACACATGATTTATTTTCCGTGCTGTGTTTGCAAAAAAGCACCATATTCAGTACAAGTTGATGGATGGATTCGGTACAAGGATGATGTACAAAATGGACAAGATTGAGCTTCATCTAATTTATCATTCATTGGGCTATCGCATGATATATAATTTGTTGGTGTACTGCGTGATGAATGTAAGCCATACCTCCTTCTCCTGGCGCACTATTGCGTCCTCCTTATCGGCAACAGCGTATGTAGATTATCAACTAGTTATTTTCCTTCTTGAGTTGAACACGGGTATAGTTGGATTGTTTCAGCAAGGTTAACAATAGGTACCAGGAATTAGCCTTGAGTGTGTGCGTAAGACGTTATACGACGATACATTCCTTTGTGCTATTTGTCTCGTTGGATCTTGGGACCATAGGAAATGAAATATTTTAAAGAATGCTGGAAGTCATGCTGCATCTCTTCTGGCATAATGTGTACAGTAAATGTGCTTCTATAGGATCATCATGGCTTCTTTGCAGGCTCGCAACATGCAATGCATGTGTGACGTCCGGCGATAAATGCAAGCGTATCTGGTTGTTCACAATCTACATTAAGCGATTACAGTACTTTTATGAACTCAAATGCTCAGAACAGCTTCAAATGATATCAATTGCTTTTCACTTGAAGACAGAAGTCGAAAGTTTGTTTGGAAAATTCAATTTTGTCCCACGCGATGCCACCATTGTGCAACAAAAAATTCACAGTGCGCCTATCTATCATGACCAAATTTTTCTTTTCATCCTGTCTGTAGCCTAAAGGGTCTGTCTACAGCATATCAAATTTTTTAGGCAAGTTGTTGGCGAGGTTCAAGCTCTAGTCGAGCTCTAGTTCAGGCTCAATCTAGTCCGTTTTGTGTCATCATACGGAATGTTGCACTCAATATGGAGCTTTCTGGCGCTCTTAATCAACTTAATTTTTTTTCAGACAAACAAAAGGCTACACAGCACTGCCATGCAGGAGCCTCTTGTGCTCAAGGTGGTCTAAAGCCAGAGTAAGAAATCACTATAATGCAATAAGAAATAGCCTTGTAGGGGACGCCCAAACCCACGTGCGACAGCATCACCCTTGAGAGGCAGTTTCCCCTCTTCCGGTTTCCCGAACCGTACTGTGTAGATAATCGGAAAAGGGTGTGCTTCCCTTAACGCACTGATGGCTTCAACATAATTTTCCCCCATTCAACTGAAACATAAAATGTAGCAGCTTGCTTGATTTGAGATGGACTAAACTAGCTTGCCCTGAGAAAGACCCAATCAATGCGAGCCAAACACACCAAGCATCTGAACACAGGGTGTCTACCAAATTGCTGCATTCAAATTCCCTGATTTTTCCAGGTTTCCACAGACTATATCAAGCGAATTTCGTGACAAAAACAAAGGGAACCTGGTGCCTGCTCGTATGTTTTGATACCAGATCCCTCATAAAACAGACAATTTATTAAGTATTAGTGAGGCTACCCTATTTTTCTGCGTCAGAGCTTGTCATACTGGCGAGCTGCTACCCACAGTGATGTTGCTGCGGCAGCGCCGCTCAACCACCGGTCGGCACTCTCGATTCGCCGTGCAGCATCACGACATTGATTTTTTCTGACTTCAGCTGCTTTTTGGCCGAATTCCCTGACAATTCCCTGTTTCCCAGGTTGGTAGACACCCTGGAACATTGCGCTGTCTCCCCCTCTCCCCTTGAGACATTTTCCTCCAGGATGCCCACTCTGTAATACTGTCAAAATATTACACATGTTCATGTGTGTGCTGCTTCCTAACAGGGTTGCAAATCTACTGTTGAATTTCTTATCATATGGACGTGTACCCTGCATGCTTTAACACACTCAGCAAATATAAGAAGAATCACTAGTTCATCTATCGTCAATTCAGCTCAAGAGGAATGGGACATAGTGTGATTGAACGATATTTAGAAATTCACTCTGCAATTGAACCTCTGTATGCAATATGAGGATAAGTCGACATAGCCCCCTTTTACTATTTTTGCTGCGATGACATCTACGTAGCAGTAAGTACTTGCCAACAAAAATTTAGGACCGCATTGCCCGCTACAGGAGTGTAAGAAACGCGAAATGCACGTGTGTCAATGGGACGGACAATCAAATCAGGCCCCGTTTCCTGGTTTGGGACCTTTTGCCTTATCCCATGAATGCATACAGAGGTTCAATTATGAAGCTCTTTTTCAAAGCAAAATTATTTTAAGGCTGATCTAAAGCACACAATATCGATCACTGCAATCACGCAACACTGGAACATTATTACCTCGCTGTCATTCTGTTGTGCAGTTGCTGGTTCTATGATGTCTGGGACCTCACGACCAGTTTTTGAAATTTTACGAATGAGCGCACTCCGTGTCTCTGAAATTAAGGGAACAGAACGATCAATGATGAGCAGTATGCATATGGCAAAGGAATTAGTCCTTATTTTGGTTGATGTTGACACCCTAGAAGTCAGCTTCAACTGGCAGGAAAGCATAAAGAGACCTATCTGACTGAGGCCTCCCGGTATGAGGCCAACACGGTGAATATCGACCCAACCAAAAGAAAAGCATTTCCCTCCACATTCATAAGTGCACAAAGACGGCACTTTCTTTTCACTCAAAAGTCGCTAAAAAATCACACACTCCATTTATATTTTTATTTTGCACTTCAGGCATCGGATCTAACTCGCGTTTCAGTTCTATCTTGGTCGAACACTAGTACAAGAGGAACAAAGGCGACGTAGACGCGGACAAGGAGTTAGAACAGTTTGTACATTTATGCTCTAACTCCTTGTCCGCGTCCATTGCTGCAGTAAGCCGATATGGACTCCAACACTAGCACACACGTTACTGCCGTATAGTAAATCCCATATCCCTCAAACTTTCAGCAACAGAAATAACGGTTGACCTTCCACAAAACATGATTCCCTGCGTTCCGTTGAGGTAACCTACCGGAAAGCGAAATCAGCGTGCACGGACGCGCGCCCATTGACTGCGAACTCCAGGCTTCTTTTGAATAAGAAACACACCAGTGCACCATTACATGTTTATCTCTTGCAAGGGGAGATTTGTATGGCCTCTAAGGCACTGAAGGATTAAAACTTGTCCGAGTGCATGAAACAAAGCGAAGACATACAATTGCCCTATAAACAGAATACCGCGAGGATAATACTCGGTCAGTGAAACTACACTCACCTCCGAGAAGCAAGATTTTCGCCTTGTAGTATTTTTCAAACATCCCATCGGAGGAACGCCAATAGGCCAGTTTTTCACTGGCGTCGAAGTCGTCACATGAATTCGGGTTGAAATTCTTCACCAGTGAAACCGGTAAAATTGCCTTAACATCATCCACAGCGTACTCTACTAGAGCGTAAAACATATCAGTTGCGTCGACGGGGCCGGGCAAAACCCGAGAAATCCACGCACACGCAATACGAAAGTAGCGGGCAACGAGAGAACCTACACACATGCACATGCCATTCACCCTACACCACGACCAGCGGCCACCTGACGGTGCGGTGCTTCACAACGTCACCTTCACCGCCACCCTTGTCAGATTTTAATAACGGTGATAAACAAAAATCCCAGTACGTCAGTTGATCTATTTCCGATAAATAAAGTACACCGAAGTTTAAATCAAAATATATACAACCGTTACAGATGTTGTGCTATCCAGGGCTGTCACAAGCTATTTACATGCCATTCAAAGGTGCAGCACTCAAAAACGGTTCGTTGCGACAAAAGTAATGTATATTACATTGTACGCGAAGTTTTTTTGTCCAGTATGCAATATTATGTTACTGGCAGAAGGAAAATAATAGCTAATAGCACAGATGGCACGTCAAGGAGAAGGACAATCGTCACGGCCAACAACTGCTTGCACATGATTGCACAATCGTAATCTAACTCGTTTGCGTGCATCTCGCTGTGTAAGTGTAAGTGGATAGATAAACAACAATGTGAATTGAATTTCTATGTCATGTGGCCCACGATGCCTCTTCATCACAATGTGGTTGCGAAGCGTTGATTGTGGAAGCGACGGAAATTGAAATTGAATGCTGCTTAGACTGTAAAAGCATCACTAGGAATGGAACAGCCACGTGAAAAGCGGCGTCGTATGAAGTATCTGGAGCCTGGTGAAGTGTTTAGTGTGCCGAGGTCTACTGTACGTGCGCGATTACAACGGAATGTTGACAATGTTGGGAATGTTTCTGGCAGCCAGTCTCAGCTTTCACACACCTCGTATCCAAGCACGTCGAACCCGTCACCGTTCGCCCAACACTCCCAGAGCTTTGAAGGTATACGTTCCGAATTGGGGGCAGAATCCGACGCGCATTCAAGTGAAAATGCAGATATGTGTGCAGAAGATCCTAATCGTCAGCATACTTCTGAGAGAGTGCTCAGTGAGGGTGATTATGAAGGCGCTTATGCCGAGGGACACTCCCACTCTGCCATCCCAAGGTATGACGAAGACCCCTTAACGGATGCTTCCGAAGAAATCATAGGTGGGTTCCTTGGAGATATCGCAGAACGTCTTGGTGAAAGCTCGGGCGATGAACTGCTGCAAAGCCTCAGCGAAGGCTTCACATCTCCACATGGAGTTGTTGATGTTGGCTCTGTAGCATCAAGCCTTGTCAGTGAATTTGAAGGTGCAACACTGCCAAATGGAACTGTGACTAAAGCAGCAGCACTTGCCTTGATAATGAGTTTCATTACGTCTCATGGATTGACATGGGATGCCCTTGACAACTTACTGCGCATCATCAATGTACTTTTTGGTTCTGACGTCCTACCACGAACAAAGCATTTAATGCGGAAGCTCTGGGCATGCAAGCTCGAAAATGCTCATCATTATTATTACTGTGACCTTTGCGAGTGCCTTTTAGATATGCAACGCGGACATGATACGCTCACCTGTGGCACTTGTCACACTTCGTTTACAGTTTCGGAACTGAAGGCAAATGGACACTTTTTCATAATTCTTGACTTGCCCAGCCAAGTGAGACACGTCATCACGAAGTCATCGGACAAACTGTTTGCAAATCTTGAACGGCTGAACCAAGAATCTTCCAGTGACATGTCAGACATCAGTGATATCACGAATGGAAGCATCTACAAGACCCTGAAACGTAACGGTTCTCTAAAATGGGGTGATCTCACCATGACATTTAATACGGATGGCAGTCCAGTATTTAAATCATCAAAGTCTTCCGTGTGGCCTCTGCAGTTCGTGATTAATGAGGTTCCGACTTCTGAGCGTTTCTCGAACACCTGCCTCGCTGGACTATGGTTCGGGAAGAAACATCCAAACATGGCACTGTTCCTTGGAAAGTTTGTTGATCACTTGGAGCGCATGCCGCCACTACTTTGGTCTCACAACAACTCAACTGTATCCTCAAACGTCTACGCAATCTGCTGCTGCGTCGATGCTCCTGCACGTGCTGCTGTGCAAAACCAAGTCTTGTTCAGTGGCTTCTTCAGTTGCCCTTGGTGTGTGGTTCGTGGTGAATACGCTGATGGTAAGTTTTTCACATTTGACTAATGTTGTATGAGTATTCATCACAAAAATGGCACTGAACATGGAGTGTTTACTTATACATTATAGGTGCCGTGCGATTTCCAAGCAGTGAGCCTGGTGAAGAGAGGGTACCAGAAAGAGTTATACGTGATATGGAACTCGCTGTGGAATGTGCAACACAAATTAATGGCTTCAAAGGTCCCTCTCCATTGATTAACCTCAGAAATTATGACATTGTATGGGGACAGGCTACAGAGTACATGCATTCCGTTCTGTTGGGTGTGGCAAGGCAGCTTACTGAGTACATTCTGGACTCCTCAAACTCTACAGAACGCTTCTACATTGGTAGGTTCTTGACAAATTATGATGTCCATGTATTCCTCGAGTCTAGCGCACAGTCGAAGCGCATATATTTAGGTTGCAAGTTACAAAGGTTCTTTGGATAACCCGTTTATTGTTCTGTGAAATTATGCACGGGATACACTTGGACATTTTATCTTTAGGAGGTGATTGTGCAAGCTTGTGAATAAAAAGTATGCAGTGTTATTAAAGTTACTTTCAGCAGCACGCCTGTTTTTTATGTTAAATGTTTTAAAACATTTTTGTAACCATTGCTGTAAGGCCATCGCTCGTTCGAACATATGAACCTGCAAAGCATTTTAATAGAGCATTCTCTTCGAGCATGGAAGATGCAGATCAGATTAGTTCTTTGTACTTTTTTGACAAAAGTCATGTACAGATTTCGAAAAGTTGGCATATAGATTAGCAGTTGCAAGAGGGTCTTACAATTCACGACTGTTCATAACAAACACATACTCATTAACAGGCAGTCCCAGCAGTACACAGATCTTGAACAAGCGGTTGAAAGTGATAAAGCCGCCACACTGCATAACAAGACTACCTCGCTCACTATCTGAACGTTGCCACTGGAAGGCCAATGAGTGGAGGAATTGGCTCCTGTACTACAGTGCTCCCTGTCTGGATGGTGTGCTCCCTCAACGCAACTGGAGTCACTGGTGCCTGCTTGTACGTGCCATTTGGATGTTGAATACTACAGTGGTCCCACAGCAAGCAATAACAAATTCAGGTAATCCAGAGAGTATAAGTTCCCATGATTTTTATGCAGTGCATGGAAATAGATTGCAGTTAGCCACTGCACACAGATGCTCAACAGTTTTACAAAGCCACCTTCGTGAACGCCCAGAAGCGTTTGAGGTGCTATGACAAAATAATTGAACTTGTCACACTCAAACTGCTTCAATGGGATAGACTCATACACCACAGTCGACCTAAATGGAATACAAAAATGGCACGTTCTAAATTTAGCAGAATTTAAACAACCCTTGTTTAAAGTAGAAGCACATTTAAATAGGGAGGTCATCGTACAAGAAATCACGTTTATGCATGAAATGTAATGAAACAGCATGTAACTCAAGCAGCGCATAGGAACTATGTGGAGGATCACGCGCTTTTTTAGCGAGTTTCAGAGTTATGGAAGGACACGTCCTATAATCCAATAACCCAACATCCTATAATTCACCACCATAGAATGCGATCAGCTCTCAGATGCCATGGTTGAAACTGCTGAAAAAAATATCACTATAGCATGGATCCTGTGATGTAAACATCTGTTGTACTTCCTGTATATAAGTGTTGACTTCAGTCTCAGTGTCCAAATTTTACTATACATATCTGAACGTTTTAAAATTAATTTTTAAGTATTATTAAAGAAGAAGTCTGGTAAGGTAATGGTAAAACTAGATGTCATTATGCAACTGCTTTTCATTAAAATATGGTGCAACCGAGAAACACCCTGTACAGCATGGCACATGAAAACAATATCAGTTATTGTTCAAAGTCATGCAAATTGTACATACTAGAATGTCCTTCTGAAGAAGAATCAATCTGAATAATCACTCTTGGTTCTGCTTTCATATGCATCAATGAAAAAATCACACATCAATCAGTGCTAATGGAATGCATAACTGACTGCAAAGATATGACCTCTGACGTAATGACCATTACACACAAAGTGTATTGTTTTACTGCTCAGAGATCACTGCTGTTGAATAGGAATATATTAAGATATAATATTGCATATTCTGCAATAACAACTGCTTTGGTTCTCTTTTCTCTTTGTTTTCTAGAAAGCCTTCTGAAGAAGTTTGTTGATCAGGCCCAGAGACTCTACGGCTCAAGGATGATGACATTTAATATGCACCAGCTCTTGCACCTTCCGAGGTCCGTCAGTAAACTTGGCCCTTTGTGGGCACACTCAGCCTTTGTTTTTGAGTCTGGAAATGGACGAGTGGTGAGCTGCATCAATGCTGCCAAGGGTGCCCCCCATCAAGTTCTAGAACGTGTTGCTGTGATGCAAGAGGTTGAGCTACTCTGTCAAATCTTGCCTTTGCCACAAGAGGCTGAAGCTTTATGCCAGCGGATGCTTGGTTACCCAAGGACACAAGCAGCTACAAGAACTCAAGGTGCCAGTCTTCTTGGCCGGGGTAGACGTGTGCACAGCCTCTCAGCTGAGGAAACAAGAGCGCTTGAAAGAGTAGGCTGCTGTGTACCTGTGCACGCAACTGAGTATCTCCGACTCATTTATAGCCACACTGTGTACACAAGTGAGCAGTACCGCAGAGCTAAAAGGAGCAACAGTACAGCGATTCTGACACGCAACAGTGATTTCTACATCATCAGCCGCATACTTGAAGTTACCTCAGAAGGGCTAAAGACATGTATCCTGCTCTGTAAGAGACTAATACCAACAGAAGATGATGTTCGTTACCCCAGCCATATTGTGCAGTGCTTCGTTTCTTCAAGTGGTGCTCTAGTAGCACTTCCTGTAACAGATTTGTCTGCTGTATGTATGCTGCTAGATTTTAGGCACGATGACAGAATGTACGTGTGCACACTAGCAAATGACATTGAACGTGACTGAGAGCCCTCAGTCACATTCACTGTGACTTCACATTTTAAGGTTCATTTAATTCACTGGAGGCATAAATTGCAGTACAACTTCTGTATAGCGAAGCTACATATCTTGAAGATATGGATATTGGAAAAACGGCAAAAAAAATAAAAAGCAGTTCATGTGGTACTGGCTCTAGCAAAAGGAAATTCCTGTCAAATCAGACAACTAGACTTCTGGTTAAGTCCTTTAAAACTAACTCGCACGACAAAGCAGAACGCTATACAATGTCAACCTCTTCGCTAGTTCACAAAAGTTAGCACACAGTCCAAAGCTACAGTGTCACAATCCATAAATTTATTTCTGTTCACAACATCCTTTGTACATAAGAGCTTGAAGCTTTCTATCAGTTGGTTTGAGTGCTGCGCAATGTAGGAATTCAGTTTCATATGCAGTGTGAAGAAAAATTGACATTGACATTTTACATGACATGACATTTACATTTGACAATTTTATACGCAGTCTTAGATTAGATACTTTTTTGTAATTAACCTTTGTTTAACATCATGCATAGAGAAATAAGGAATTGAACCTCAGTGTGCAACAACGGGGGTAAGTCGAGAAATCCCAAACGGCGAATAACGTGAATGTTTGGTAAAGTAATTGCAGCTGATTTTTCTTGAATAATGCAAATGCAAAATGTGTAACATCTATGCACACACAACTACATGCATGTCCTGTTAGCATCATTTTTGGTTGTGTATCTTAAGAGAAACTGAACAAAATCTGGAAGCATCACATATCCCCTTTTTCCATATAACAGTGCACACACATGATTTCCATGCAGGCAAAAAAAAAGAAACAGTTTTCTCAAGTCGGACATTGATGGTGATGTCAGATAGTGCAAAGCTGTCTTTGTGCAGTGGAGCGGCCTAGATTGGGTGTAACATGTTGCTAATCGAGCAGTCTTGAAAATAATGTCCTACGTGGTCAGCATAATGTGACTTCTTGGTGCGCACGTTTTTACGATTACAATGATCGGTAGCACTGACACGGTCAAATGACATGGTCACGTGAGGTATATGAAGTACATATGTTTTTCTAGTGGAAGTCGAAAGTTAATTTCTGGATCATACCAAAATTTAAGCTATACCTTCTGTATGTGTGTAAAAAAGGGGTTTCTTACCCTCCTATAGAAAGTCAATAAATTGCAATACGGTTCTAAATTTTCTTTGACAGGTACATACTGGTACGCTGATGTCATGCAACAGATATACTAAAAAAGGGGATAGTCGACTTATCCCCCTTTTTGCTTACAGAGGTTCAATTCTTGTTAACATCACTTGGCTGAAAGTGCTTCATGACTATGTCCTGTTTATCGAAGTGGTACTTGATAGCATAATAAGGTGCTCTTTTGCCATAACTATGACTGTACTCCAGAGTACTCCTTGCACCCCACGGCCTGCCCCGTCCCCAATTTTGGTATCAAGATCATTTATTTCAAGTAATAAACACAGCAGCATGTGGCACACGGATCAAATGCACTACTGGCACAACATAATTCAAGGGCAGGGCTGCAGAACTACTTAGAGGCAATCTCAGAAAAGCGCGTCACAAGCAGTTGGGGCATCTGCGATATCGTGATGACCTTACTTTACTTATCAAAGATATGACAAGGTTATTTGTACTACTTTGTGAATGCAGAACACGTGCAAATGTACGGAAACGATTTAAGAATAAACTTTATTGTACTTTACGAGTGTGGGCCGGCCCTATATTATCTGGGCTCGCGGGTGGGCTATACATGTGTGCTGTGTTAAATGCGAGGGAAATGTTTATTTTATACATAGGCTTCCGACTTTTCGGATTTATCCGACAAGCTCCCTTCGATGATTTTTGCAAACAAATCTGATTCATCTGACAAACTTTTCCCCGTTTCCTTCGTCCTTTCCCCCCCCCTCTTCCACGCTTATTTTTCGACTTCAAACTGATCCACAACCAAAAATGGGTCAGAAGTGGTAGCCGATCTTCAGGGTCGCTGGACACATCAATGGCCCAAAAGGAGGGGGGTGCACACACTTGACCCATCTGTTCTATGCATCCTTGACCCTCGTAACTCTATTTGACCCCGGGATTGGGCTAGTTTGGCACAGAACAGTTCTGTGTTCTTCATAGCTGCTACTTATTTGGAGTCTGGGCACCATTCACACTTTGTGCCAATACGCTATATCGTGTGATCTCAGTCACTCTTTTGCACTTCTTCTCTTGCATTGCCTCTGCGATGACTATTGCGAAATACTCCGAATTTCGGAAAAGTTGAGAACTCCGATGTACAGCCTCAGAATTTTCCAAAATGAAAACTCCGGAAAGATGGAACCCTATATATTTCTACAGGACATATTGCTACAAATATTACTTTGCATTAAGCATCTTCTACTGCCCAAACTGTGCTTGCATGATTAAGTTTGCTGAGACAGTAGCTAAAATTCACTAACATATGCATTGCGACAATAATTTAACAAAAGAGGACGCTGGTATCTCTCACATGTACTGATATTTTCCAATACCAGCACTGGTACGAACTGAATACATCAGTTTCTGGTATGACTCATGTTCCTAACAAGTAACCAAACCAGGTGCATGTGCCGCAGGTATATGGTCATGGCAATGCTGATACAGCTACATCGGTTTCTGGCATGACTGGTGTATCTGACAAGTTGTCAAACCAGGATGCAGGCACTGCTGACATATGGTCATGTCAGCATGTCTGTTGTCTTGGTGCAGTGCAAACCAGAAACTGGTATTTCTGGTTTTGATATTTATCAGCAAAAACAGAAACTGGTATAGTCATACCAGTTCTGGCATAATTTCAAACCAGGCTTTTTCAACAGGGTAATGCCAGAAGAACCTGCCGCTGAGTCATTCCGTAGTAGACGGCAGAACTAACTGCTTTGTCTGTTATGTGTTTAATGTCTTCTCGCGGTCTTCTAACCGCACGTAATATCAAGCAGCTCAGTCAAAAGATATTCCGTAGCAGACGACAGGACCAATGGTGTCGTCTGTTATGTGTGCCATGTCCATTCGCGTACTCCTCTGTCCGCAACGAATATCATGCAGCTCAGCTACAAAATAATCCGTAGCAGACGACGGGACCAAGGCTATCGTCTGCTATGTTGGTCGCGCCATTTCGTGCTATTCTAACCGCGCGGAATATCGTGTCTAAGTCAGAAGATATTGTGTTGCAGACGACAGCACCAATGTGGTTCGCTGTACTCCGGCTCCAACTTCCAATGCCTAGGCGCACGGTGAATGCTCAACATAAGACTCCTTTAACTTTTTTTTTTCTTTTCACTTTTCCTTCCACTAGAATATTCTGCGATGATGTTCGTGGTGCGACGATACAGATTATAGTGCTTAAAACTGCCATGGCACCTGGATTGTGTTGTATAGCGCCTGGATTATTTCAGATGGCACGTGAATTAAATCAGATGACTTGGACTAAAATGGACGGGAAAACCTGTACATGAGAAAGTAAATATCTGTCGTGGCAACAACTTCTGTGTAAAAAGGTTTGAGCCATTGTCCACGTCACTGGACAAATTTGATGCAGGTATGCATTGTTTCCTAAAATAATTTTAAGGGTTTAAGTCTCGAGACAAGTATGATCATGAGAGATGCGAGCAGTACAATGCATACATTCAGTAAAAGAAGAACAAAAAGGGCAAATATGTATGTGCTGTGCAAATGTTGTGTGTTTCCACCGTATGTAGTACAAATCCACAGCCTTTTCTGACTTGTGGCAAAGGTGTCTCCTGACTCCTCTGCGGCGTTTTCTGAACCCTCTCCTTCGCACGATCGGAACTCTCCTGTTCGGCATGGACAACAGGATCATTTTCTTGTTTTGCCAGTTGCGTTCGCAACTTTTCCATTTTCGCTTGGTCCCCTTGGGCACTTTCAATGTGTACCCAAGCTACATGCCAAATGTAGCCCAATGTTAACCCAAACTTGGCCATGTTTGTCCAGCTAAAGTAGCCAAACATGGAACAAGCCTGACTGTGCAGCACATTCCTCGTTTGGCGTCGGCTCCTTTGGCCAAAATGGCATAAGATCGAATTCCATTTGACTCGTCAACGTTTGCGCGAACGTGAATACTTAACAATACATATCTCTATGTAATTATATATTGTACATAGTGCCTCTGTGTGTGTATGTATACTATACGTGCAATCGAAAAACACCGTGAAGTATGGAACGATTGTCATGTTTCTTGCGCACTTCTTGTTCGGTTTAAACAAACGTCTTTCAAACGTACAGTTTCAAAGAAATCATCGGGAGTATGTACGGGTAGAAGGAAGAAGTAATAGGAGTACGTTCTACAAGAATTGTAGAAATATAATTCTATTGCGCAGTCTCCTTTCGCCTCCGCCTCCTTGACCGTCCACGTTTTCTATCTGCAGCAGGGTAGAGTCATTTCTTCACCGTCGTCTTAACCGCAGCATCCGTCATACCCTCAAAGTTGATGCGTACACCACCTGTAAAAGAAGCATCATACGAGGGGTTTCAAGTGAAACCGGGGCTTTCTGTCTCCTGAGTGTACAAATGGCTCGCGCTACTTCTTTTTCGTCATTTTCACACGCGACAGGCCTCCGCGTTCACCACGTGGTGATCCAAAGTTTGTGCAAAACAGAATACACGTGCTGGACAAGATGACCGACAACGAGGTGAGCGCGCACATCGAACAGCGAATTTTCATGAAGTTTCTCGTGAATGAAGGCGTAAAGTCATCTGAGATTTACAGAAGACTTCAGGCCCAGTATAGCCACGATACACTTAGATGCAGCAAAGCGTTTTAGTGGTGCAAAAGGTTCCGAGACGGCCGTACATCAGTGCAGGACGATCCCGGCCGGGACTGTATCGCGATAGACTGCACAGACAGCGTGTCAGCACTAGAAAGAGAACTGCTCTTATCTTTATTCGGCTCTTTTAAGCACAAGTGGGCGGGGCTGCCTACCAAGGTTATCAGGCGAACCTGATACATCTCCCTTTTTTCATTTTTTTTTTCACAGCAACATTTAAACAGCATCAACAACAGTATTAAGAACAGTCACGAGTCA
This sequence comes from Ornithodoros turicata, assembly GCF_037126465.1. Lineage (NCBI taxonomy): Eukaryota > Metazoa > Arthropoda > Arachnida > Ixodida > Argasidae > Ornithodoros > Ornithodoros turicata. Next base: position 70,232,563 of record NC_088201.1, on the reverse strand, counting down.
AACAGTATCAAAATGCAACTACTCAAATTACATAATCAACAATAAAGCATTACTCTCTACAAGGAGAAAAAAAAATTAAGCGGCACGCTTTAACTATACATTAGTCGATCTGGCGGCCTTCGCTGCCTCGATGATCTTCTCAGTTGAGGCGCCATCACTGGTGGTACCTGGCTGTTGTCCTCGGCTGGACCTTTTGATGTGGGACCTGGCTCGGCTTGAGGTGTTGCTGCTTCCGTGGTCTTGTTTGTGGTGCTGTAATCCGGAGCTACCGTAGGAAGGGTGAATACCTCCGGAGTTCGAAGAAGGTGCTGGCGATTCCGTCGTACCCCTCTCCCGTCTTCGGTGAGAACCCGGTAGGACCTTGGCACCAACTGGTCCTGTACTCTTGCTTTAACGTCCCAGGAACCAGACCGCTGCAACCGCACAGTGTCCCCCTGCGAGAGTGGAGGCAACAGAGTGCCCATGTGGATGTTCTGCTTACGCTTCCACACGTGCACTGCATCGTCAGCGGCGAAGTCCGTAAGGGTATGGGATCTTGGTTTTAAACCAATTGTCCTGGGCTATTTTTTTGGTTGAATTCGATTTGGCTTTTTTTAAAATTTCTTTTCAAATTTGTTGTTTTTGTTGGTGGATATAATAATGTAATTATGGTCGCTATTAGAAGGGGTGTCTAAAACTTCACAGAGAGTAATTTTGGCAGCGTATGTGATTTTAGTAGCAGTGATGTCAATCCATGATTTTCCATTGATGGTTTGGAAGGTTGGGGGACGGTCGGCGTCATTAATAGTAGTGAAACTATTGTTGATTAGGAATTTCTAAAACGGCATTGCCTCTATCATCATTTGTTGGTCCCCATAGGGCTGATTTGGCGTTTAAGTCTCCGCATCATATTATGTTTGCTGTTGAGTTTTTAGTAATATTTTCTATATCGTAGAGGATGTTTTCTAAATTGTCATTGGGTGGTGCGTATGCATTTATTATGAGATAGTTATCCATTTTATTTTTGCAGGTGATTGCAATGATTTCTGTAGATATGGAAACTGGGATTATATCCCAAGAGTCTGCAAGGCTTATTATTTCTGTTTTGGGATTTTTAGGATTTTTGATACTTGTGAATTTGTCATAGTCTACATCTTCTATGATTGATTTGTATGGTTCTTGAATTAGTAGAAAGTCAATTCTCCTTTCCAGGGCTGTATTTATGGCTGTAAGATGGGCTGTTTTGGATTTTGCTGTATTGATTTGAAGGATATTTACCATGATTAAGGGGGGAGGGGGGTGTTATGTTATAATAGATGAGAGGAAAGGGGTGGTGTGTAGGTTTACTCGGTATAGCTTGTTCGAGATCTAACGAAGTTCTCCCATTTTTTCAAGGAGGGACACGCGTTAGTGGCGAATACATGGTGTGTATCAAATTGCGTCCTGAACTTAGTGTTTGATTGTCGGCCGCATAAGCAGCAGAGAGACTCGTCTGATCGTTTTCATTGTCCTCTTTGGATTCTAACTCCATTTCAATGGTTAAATTTCACCATTTTAGCATTACCAACTTTAACCTCAATTTTCGCCTATTTCCCGTAGGAATTCGGCGTTTTCACTTTCGTTTCTTCCCTTTCCTTTCCGTTTCCAATCTCTTCCCCTTTCCCTCCTCTATCCGTGAGTTTTTATAGAATTTAAATATCTATACCCGTTCTCAAGATATGAGCTATATAGGATTGCTCTGTTTTCGTGGAGAAAACCAGTAAGATCTAGTTTCGGTTTCGATTTGAGGGTTCGTAAAGTTGTCCGAAGGTGGACCGTACTCTGTTTAGGTGACTGTTACTTTCTATCCAAGATGGTGGCCCCCTTGGGGTTTGTTTACTTCACTATTTATAACGATTTCTCAGGATCCTCTGGGCGGAATTTCAAAATTTTTATAGTTCCGAGAATCGGAAGTTGAGATCTATCTTTGAGTTATAAATTTAAATCATTAATTGGTCGCGTTCTCGAAATCCGGTCCCGGCCACGCTAAAAGTAGGCTTAGCCGGGCTGGTCTGAGAAATCGTTTGTTTTAGTCAAAATTTTGGGTTTTATGTTAAAATTTCACTCACTTCAGATGCCTGAGGTGTTCTTGTGCTTGAAAATCACCAGCGATCCTCTGGATGATGGAAAAAACCGTCCGATCTAGGGACAAGGTCCCAAGGGACATTACTTTCAGAAAGAGAAGAGAGAGAAGGGAGAGAGAGACCTAGGCCCGCACCACACAAGGTATCGCAGGCCTGGGCCTCAGATAGAAAAGAGACAGCTAAGGATAGTGAAAGCATGTGAGCAAGGGTTAGTATAGCCGGAAATAAGACGAATACAGAAAGAAGGAGATTGGTTGGGAGTCGCGAAACCACAGCCAGGGGAACGGGGAACAGGCAAAAGACAGCAGCTTTTATAAATCACTCCTCATAACATAATATCACATGAAACATATCACACAATGTACACAAAGTACCCAAACAACTTACATTACATCCCCGGAGGCTGTCTCAGTCCGTATAAAGTAACAAACACACACAAAAAATGTTTTTAATTATTACAATCATTACGTCATGTCAGAAAGCAACGCGCACCACACCAGTCCTACCAAGACCGTCCCAGCTGTAGGGCACACCTCCAGACCACCAGAGTCTCAATCCGTCTTGTCCACTGCCCACACGACACCTCACACCACCCTGCCAAGTTCAAAGTCCTCACCAGGAGCCACGTTTGTTCAAGACACCTTCTGTGCCTCCTCCTCAACCTCTGGCACCACCTCCCAAGGTCTCCCAAGGTCTCCCAAGGTCTGGTCCCAAGAGACACCTCCTCAATGTGGGAACTTGACAGTAATGAAGGATAAAATGAATGATTGGACAGGAGGTGAAGAGACTGAACCCGAACCTCCCCCTGCTCGCACTCAAAGGTATTACAGACGAGGAGGCCAGGAGATAAAACAAAATATAGTGGAGAGGAGAGAAGATGCACTATCTCCAGTGAAGCCGCAGCCGGCGGAGCGACCACGGCAGGACCGACGAGGAGGGAAGACCCCACCAAGCCCGACGTCCATTCAATCTGTGAAGATAGCCGCCGTGTTGGTTCAGGTCTGACAAGCCCCCATAAGCGAGACAAGTCCCGCGGAAGCGGCCAGGCTCCTGCAACGGCTGTTGTTTCTTTTGCATGTGAATTTGCCCACTGCCTATATTCTGATAGGGACAGATGGGTGAAATAGAGGTTGGTTGGGGGGAGTATAGTGTTGGGACGAAGGAAGTGATTTCAGCAACTCCGTACCACCATAAGGTATAGCAGAGTTACTGAAAGGAGTAGGAAGAATTTGGGAAAAAGAGGAGGGAGAGTAGAGGGATGAGAGGAGAAAGAAAGAAAGAGAGAGAAGAATTATCCAGCGAAACCACCGTTCGGGAACAGGCCATGGCATAAAATAAAATGGGGAGTTTATTGTCTTTGGATACATTGGTTGATATATTTGGAAAATTATACAATTGTTATGTTACAGGTGGGGAGGCTTCTCCCGGGGGTGGGTGCTGGTGTGGGTAGATGCTGGTTGTCTTGAATTTGTCTTGATGTGTCTTGTCTTCGTGCTCAGGGTCTTCTATCTTCTGTCTTGTAGTATAGTTAAATGTATTAAGAGTAGAACTGGCGGAAGAAGTACGGATGGATATTAATCCATTTAGGTAGGTCCGTCTTCTCCGCCATTTCCCTCATTAGATATCGTAGTTTATTTCTTCTATGACATATTTTGCTAATTTAAAGAATAAGATTTTCATATTAGCATCTTTCAAAATAATTGATACTGTTTGTTGATTTAGAGGTTTTTTCATGATTTTTATTATTTTATCTCTTAGGTGGTTCCCGGCGTCGGGAACTTGGCGCCCCCATCGCCCGGCAGCAGCCGCAGTAGCCCCCTCCTGCACTGACGGTTGGGTCGCCGCAGGAGGGAGAC